>NC_069502.1:1112592467-1112892467 GCF_027579735.1 Bombina bombina | reverse complement strand
ACCACGCTTTGATAAAATCAAGCGTTCAATCTCCAAGCAGTCAGACGCAGAGAAACTAGATTTGGATGTTTGAATGGACCTTGGAGTAGAAGGTCCTGCCTCAGCGGCAGAGTCCATGGTGGGAAGGATGACATGTCCACCAGATCTGCATACCAAGTCCTGCGTGGCCACGCAGGTGCTATCAAAATCACCGAAGCTCTCTCCTGCTTGATCTTGGCAATCAGACGAGGGAGGATAGGAAATGGTGGAAACGCATAAGCCAGGCTGAAGGACCAGGGCACTGCTAGAGCATCTATCAGCATTGCCTGGGGATCCGTTGACCTGGACCCGTAACGAGGAAGCTTGGCGTTCTGACGAGACACCATCAGATCCAGTTCTGGTTTGCCCCATAGATGAATCAGCTGGGCAAATACCTCCGGATGGAGCTCCCACTCCCCCGGATGAAAAGTCTGCCGACTTAGAAAATCTGCCTCCCAGTTCTCTACTCCTTGGATATAGATAGCTGAGAGATGGCAAGAGTGAATCTCTGCCCATAGAATTATCTTGGAAACCTCCATCATGGCCAGGGGACTCCTTGTTCCCCCCTGATGGTTGATATAGGCTACAGTTGTGATATTGTCCGACTGAAATCTGATGAACTTGGCCGCAGCTAGTTGAGGCCAAGCCTGAAGAGCATTGAATATCGCTCTTAGTTCCAGAATGTTTATCGGAAAGAGGGCTTCCTCCTGAGTCTACGAACCCTGAGCCTTCAGGGAGTTCCAGACTGCGCCCCAGCCCAGAAGGCTGGCATCTGTCGTCACTATAGTCCACTCTGGCCTGCGGAAACTCATTCCCCTGGACAGATGGACCCGAGATAACCACCAGAGAAGAGAATCCCTGGTCTCTTGATCCAGATCTAACAGAGGAGACAAATCTGTGTAGTCCCCATTCCACTGGTTGAGCATGCAAAGTTTCAGTGGTCTGAGATGTAGGCAGGCAAACGGAACTATGTCCATTGCCGCTACCATTAGGCCGATCATTTCCATACACTGAGCCACTGATGGCCGAGGAGTGGAATGAAGAGCACGGCAAGAGGTTAGAAGCTTTGATATCCTGACTTCTGTCAGAAAAATTTTCATTTCTACTGAATCTATTAGAGTTCCTAGGAAGGAAACTCTTGTGAGAGGAGAGAGAGAACTCTTTTCTATGTTCACTTTCCACCCATGAGACCTCAGAAAGGCCAGAATAATGTCCGTATGGACTTGGCGATTTGAAGAGTCGACGCCTGAATCAGAATGTCGTCTAGGTAAGGGGCTACCGCTATGCCCCGCGGCCTTAGAACCGCCAGAAGGGACCCTAGAACCTTCGTAAAGATTCTTGGTGCCGTGGTTAACCCGAAGGGAAAAGCCACAAACTGGTAATGCTTGTCTAGGAAGGCGAACCTGAGGAACTGATGATGATCTCTGTGAATCGGAATGTGGAGATAAGCATCCTTTAAGTCCACTGTAGTCATATATTGACCCTCCTGGATCATAGGGAGGATGGTTCGGATTGTCTCCATCTTGAAGGATGGGACCCTGAGAAATTTGTTTAGGATCTTGAGATCCAAGATAGGTGTGAAAGTTCCCTCTTTTTTGGGAACTATAAACAGGTTTGAATAGAAACCCAGCCCCTGTTCCTCTCTTGGAACTGGGTGGATCACTCCCATAACCAGTAGGTCTTGAACGCAACGTAAGAATGCCTCTCTTTTTATCTGGTTTACAGATAGTTGTGAGAGATGAAATCTCCCCTTTGGAGATGACCCTTTGAATTCCAGAAGATATCCCTGGGAAACAATCTCTAGCGCCCAGGGATCCTGGACGTCTCTTGCCCAAGCCTGGGAGAAGAGAGAAAGTCTGCCCCCCACTAGATCCAGTCTCGGATCGGGGGCTACTCCTTCATGCTGTCTTAGAGGCAGCCGCAGGTTTCTTGGCCTGCTTCCCCTTGTTCCAAGCCTGGTTAGGTCTCCAGACTGGTTTGGACTGGGCGAAATTTCCCTCTTGTTTTGCATTAGAGGAAGTTGAAGCTGCGCCACTCTTGAAGTTTCGAAAAGAACGAAAATTATTCTGTTTGGTCCTTAACTTATTAGACCTATCCTGAGGAAGGGCGTGGCCTTTTCATCGAGTAATATCAGAAATGATCTCCTTCAGACCAGGCCCGACTAGGGTCTGTCCCTTGAAGGGGATGTTAAGAAGTTTAGACTTTGAAGTAACGTCTGCTGACCAGGACTTAAGCCATAGCGCCCTACGCGCCAAAATGGCAAAACCTGAATTCTTAGCCGTTAGTTTGGTTAACTGAAAAACGGCGTCAGAAATAAAGGAATTAGCTAATTTAAGAGCTTTAATCCTGTCTAGAATATCTTCTAACGGGGTCTCTACCTGCAGAGCCTCCTCAAGAGACTCGAACCAAAAAGCCGCTGCAACAGTAACTGGGGCTATGCATGCAAGAGGCTGGAGGATAAAACCTTGATGTATAAAAATTTTCTTAAGGAGGCCCTCCAATTTTTTATCCATAGGATCTAGGAAAGCACAACTGTCCTCGACGGGGATAGTTGTACGCTTAGCTAGGATAGAGACTGCTCCCTCCACCTTAGGGACCGTCTGCCACGAGTCCCGCATGGCGGCATCTATGGGAAACATCTTTTTGAAAGCAGGAGGGGGAGAGAACGGCACACCTGGTCTATCCCATTCCTTAGTAATAATTTCCGAAAACCTCTTAGGGACTGGAAAAACATCAGTGTAAACAGGCACTGCAAAGTATTTGTCCATTTTACACAATTTCTCTGGAATCACAATGGGGTCACAGTCATCCAGAGTCGCTAAAACCTCCCTAAGCAATAAGCGGAGGTGTTCAAGCTTAAATTTAAATGCTGTCATTTCAGAATCAGACTGAAGTAACGCCTTCCCTGAGTCTGAAATGTCACCCACAGATAGAAGCTCACCTGCCTCGGCTTCTGAGTATTGTGAGGGAATATCGGACACAGGCATTAAAGCGTCAGAAAGCTCTGTATTAGTTATAGCCCCAGAGCTGTCTCGCTTTCCTTGTAACCCTGGCAGTTTGGAAAATACCTCTGTGAGGGTATTATTCATAACTGCCGCCATGTCCTGCAAGGTAAACGAATTAGACGAGCTAGATGTACTTGGCATCACTTGAGCGGGAGTTATAAGTTCTGACACATGGGGAGAGTTAGATGGCATAATCTCCCTTTTTTTAGTCAGAGAATCCCCTGGAGATAAATCTTTAAGCGCCATAATATGGTCTTTATAGTTTATAGAAATTTTAGTACATATGGTACACATTCTAAGAGGGGGTTCCACCATGGCTTCTAAACATATTGAACAAGTAGTTTCCTCTATGTCAGACATGTTTAACAGACTAGTAATGAGACAAGCAAGCTTGGAAAACACTTTAATAAAGGTAAAACAGCAATTAAACAAAAACGTTACTGTGCCTTTAAGAGAAAAAAAACTAACGCTTAAACTGCAAAACATTGAAAAAATATAGCAAATTCTTTGAAATTTTTACAGTGTGTGTAAGGGACTAAAGCAGCATTGCACCCACTTGCAAATGGATGATTAACCCCTTAGGCCCCAAACCGGATTGAAAAATGTTAAAAAACCTGCCCTCAAATATGATTCTGTGCAGAAATAAACCCCTTGTAATGGTCCTCAGGTGTCAGAGGACTCCTCTAGTGAAGCTGGATATCTCATGTTAAAAAAAAACTGAGCATTTAGAGCGCTAAAATAGGCCCCTCCCACCATGTACTGGATGCCAGAGGGGCCTTAAGAAAGTACTCCTAGGAGTATCTGATTAGCCATGTGGAAACTAGGCCCCAAATAAAGAGTTATCGCCCTCAGAGAAAAAACGTCCTATTTTTAAAATCATGTACACGTTTTGTCCCTAAGTAATATAAGTATTAACATGAGTATTACCCTGTTCTGTAAGCATGATCCCAGTCGCTGTTAAATCACTGCATCAGGCTTACCTCAGTACACAAGGCTCTGTCAGCATTTTCTAGAACTCATATCATCTCTCTAGAAATAAAAATACTGAACATACCTCAAAGCAGGTAATCTGCAGGCCGTTCCCCCAACTGAAGTTGTCCCATATTCTTCAGTTATGTGTGAGAACAGCAGTGGACCTTAGTTACAAACCGCTAAGATCATCAAATCTCCAGGCAGAACTCTTCTTCTAATTTCTGCCTGAGAGTAAAACAGTACAACGCTGGTACCGTTTAAAAATAACAAACTCTTGATTGAAGGTAAAACTACACTCACCACATATCTCTTGATACTTCCATTCTTGTCGAGAGTTGCAAGAGAATGACTGGGGGTGGCAATTAGGGGAGGAGCTATATAGACAGCTCTGCTGTGGGTGTCCTCTTGCAACTTCCTGTTGGGAAGGAGAATATCCCACAAGTAATGGATGAACCCGTGGACTGGATACACCTTACAAGAGAAATATATTTTAGCACCCTGTTGATGAAGTCTTACTTGGTTTACAAGCTGCATATGAAATAGAGCCTTGTTTTTAAATTCCTCTTTTACATAAGGATTTTTATGACGTTTCATTAAGGGGCGAAATGGTGCTTTCTATATTCACCAGAATCTCCAAAAGATGGCAGATACAGTAAGGTATTTGTCACTGCTATGGCAATAACTTGGCTGCTGGAGGGAAACAGCACACTCATTTAAAAGAGGAGATCTCCTTGTTTGAGTGTCTAAATATGTATTTTGGTTGGGGAGATAAGGGCTATCCCACTTTCCTTAGGTCTGATATACAAATGATTGCCATAATGGTTATATGATAGCTACATCTGGACACCTCTGTTTAAAAAGAGGCCCAACTTCCCAATTCTGGTGCTAAGATGGAGGTGTTGGTGTTACCCAGCACACCATAGAAGGCACCAAGTGGACAGATGATTGCCATTTTGATAACAACTCCCTGCAACCTAGAAAGAAGGAAATCTCTGCTTTCGTATGATTGTGGAGTGTAAAGTGCTTGTCTGTAAGTGTATATGTTGTATGCTGCCTTTAACAGTTGGGTGCACTTTTGGAATTGAGATGAGTGAGTACTGCAAAGGAAACAACACTGGTATGTGCTCTACACAGAACAAGACATGGGCACATATCTGAAAACAGAAACGTATAAAGTAAAGCAAGCGTTTTACTATTAAAATCTCCTTTATTTTCTGACATTAACTACTTACAAATTTACATTTTTTATGACTATAAAGCAGTGGTTTTCATCTTTTTTCCCTTTAGCCATCTTTGTTCTTCTTTTGAAATTCTTTTAAAACTTCAGATCTATTTTACATATGCCAATGACATTTCAAGAGCTACATTATAACAATATAAAAATAGTAATTATATACAGTATATAATGCTCAAAGAACATTACAATGAGCAGTTTGGGATCATCAAAACCTCAGCCTTGTTCCAGTGGGATACCATTAGATGAGGACTGTTAAGAATCTCTTAAAAAGTGCTGTATTCATTATTCACTCAGAAGCATTTGTTTTGATGCTCTAATGCACCAGTTACCCTCCAATGCTGAACGTAAGTGCTTCTGGACAGAATGAAATCTTAGTGTAGTTGAAATAATGTAAGTTACACTATATGGCCAAAAGTATGTGTACATCCCAACCAATTATTGAGTTCAGGTTTTTCAGCCACACCCAATGCATAAACTCCAACACATAGCCATGAAATCTCCATAGACAAAAATTAGCAGTAAAATGGGTCGTACTGAAGAGCTCAGAGACTTTAAAAACATGGCACTGTCATAGGATGCCATCTTTACCACAAGATAGTTTGTGTAATTTCTGCCATACTAGATCTGCCCCGGTCAACTGTTGTGCTACTCTTGTGAAGTGGAAGCACCTAGAAGCAACAACAGCCCAGCCATTAAGACCATTTAAACCAAAAGAGTGAGGCCGCTGAGTGTGGAGGCACATAGTTTGTAAAAAAAAATTGCCTTTCTGTTGCATCACTCACTACAGAGTTCCATGAAATGGGTTTCCATGGTTGTGCAGCTGTACACAAGCCTTATATTTACTAATCGGCTGGTGTGGTGTGAGGCACGCCACCACTGTACTCTGGAGAAGTGGAAAACTGTTCTTTGGAGTGATGAATCATGCTTCACTATCTTGCAGTCTAAAGTAAGAATCTGGGTAGTGGATGCCAAGAGAACTCTACCTATTGGAATGCATAGTGCCTACTGTAAAGTTTGGTAGAGGAGGTGTATTCTTCTGGAGCTGTTTTTTTTAGGGTTTGGGCTAGTCCCCTTTGTATACTGTAGCATTAAGAAGACCCTTCACTGGAACTAAGACCTTTTAGACTTTCCAGCTTTGGGGAAGGCTCTTTCCTGTTCCCGCATGACTGTGCCCCTGTGCACTAAGTGAGGTTCATGAAGAAATGGTTTGGTGTGGAGGAACTTGAATGGCCTGCACAAAGCACTAACCTCAACCCCTTTGGGATGAACCGGAATAATGATTGTGTCAGACCTTCTCGTCCAACATCAGTACCTGACCTCACAAAAGCTCTTATTAGTGAACAGTCACAAAATTCCACAAGACTCAAATCTTGTGGAAACAACAACAGGGGGATTCCATTCTAATGCCCATGGTTTTGGAATGGGATGTCCAACAAACTCATATAGGTGTGATGTTCAGGTGTCCACATAATTTTGGCACATAGTCTGTCAAAATAAAGCCTGGACAAATTGAAAAACCAGTTAGAAAACTGAGGAACACCCCCCCCCCCTTTATGAGTCTGGAGTAAATCATAACAGTAATGGCTTCTTGGATTTCATAAATTATTGTTAAGTTTTTGACTATCACTGACAAACATATCAGCTTTCACAAACTCAATGTACTGGTTTATATAGGAGTTTTAACTTGGCTAAACAATCCCTTGTATTGTTTCTTCCATGCATTTTATAGCCCACAACCATAGCACACAATAAGATAAGGGTTTACTGTTTTTTTATTGAATACAGGTATACCTCGCTCATACAGCGGGTTAGAGACTGGAACCCCGCTGTAAAGTGAAAACCGCCTTATAGTAAAACAATGTCATTTTAGCTTTCTTTTCACTTGCCAGTGTGCTTATAAAATTGAAAACATGTTTTATCTAACATATATTAGAGGTGCAATAGGGCTAAGTTTAGTTTAACACTAGAACAGCACAGTATTCAATAAATACTGTACATGTAAAATAGTGACAATTACTGTAGTACAATTTGCCTGACTACAACAATGAGACACAGATTGCACTGTAATGCTGTAAACAGGGTGAACTGCGCATAACAAAATGGTGCCAGTCACTTTTCTTGCAATCTCACGATGAGTACAGCACTGTTTCAAAGTCCTTGGGGGTTGAACTTCAGCTCCAGGTTAGCGCTGTAAAGTGAGGTATACCTGTATATACAGAACTTATTATATAGTTTATTTGGTAACAAAATGCAACTAAAATAATATAAAAAGAAACATCAATTTCATCACCTGTGCGCTGGCAAGATGGTTTCCATTTGCACCCATATTCTGCATAAATTGTCTGCATTCTTTTTCACACCACATCACCTTGTCTGATAATTGTTGGATTTTATTTTCTTTCTGTTTCAAACATTCCTGCAATTCCAACATCTGGGGAATAAAATAAAATGTAAAAAAATTAAATACACAAAATCATAGAGTCGATGTCAGGCTACACATAACACAGTATTTCAATAAGCTACACATACAGGTATCCAGGAAACAGGAGTGAAAGAACAAAAGGGCATTTCATGAAGTCAAGGATACTAAAAATTTGGGCCCAATAAACTGACTAAAAGGGACATTATACACTCATTTTTTCTTTGCATAAATGTTTTGTAGATGATCTATTTATATAGCCCACAAAGTTTTTTTGTTTTTTTTTAAATGTATAGTTTTGCTTATTTTTAAATAACGTTGCTCTGATTTTCAGACTCCTAACCAAGCCCCAAAGTTTTATGAGAATACCGACAGATACCTTCTCCAGCTTGCTCCTGTTTGTGTAAAGGGTCTTTTCATATGCAAAAGAAGGGTGGGGGGGGGGGGAAGAGTCTTATTTGCCACTTGTAGTGGGCTTTCCAGCTACCTTTTCAACAGAGCTAAACTGAAAGCTTCTAAGTAAGTTTTTAAACAGTTTTGTACTGGATTTTTATATCAGTATCTGTGCAACTTATTCTTTATAGTAGTGTCTATTACATGCAGTTCTATGAAAATGAGTGTATACTGTCCCTTTAAAGGAACATTATATTGTCATAATAAAGTGTTCTAATTTTTAGAGTATTTTATTATTAAACAAATGTTTATTGCAAACTATGTCCATGATTACAAGTGAAGCGATAACTGCGCTCAAGGTAAATCAATAGCAAGTAAAAATTTAGCACACTAAAAAAAAGCCTATTTCTATTTTTTTTGCTTGAGTGCTAAGCTGAAAGTGCACTAGGCCCACTGCTCTAAAGCCGAAGGTGTGTTAGGATTAATTCAAATACCTATGTTCCTCACTTAGAAAAAAATGTTTATTTATATATATATATATAACATTTTCTTCTAAGTGAAGAACATAGGAATTTCAAGTATTTTTATTAAAATTGTTTAAAAATTATATTGCATATTTCAATGTCTAAATATGTGTATATATGTATGTATGTGTGCACACAGTGCATGCCTTCAACCAAACACACTGAGATACAAACAAGGGTGGCACGGGCCCTTTGTGAAATGGACTGCACTCCGGGTCCATTTCCGTGTTTTGCATAAGTCTAGGGAAATTACACAGGGCTTGTGTCACCCTTGTTTGTATCTCAGTGTGTTTGGTTGAAGGCATGCATTTTGTTGCTGTATATAAGGGACCGAGGGAGAAAGAGACGACCTTGACGTGGTCCTGGGCATAACACTATTTGGCCAAATGCTATAACTAACTCTTCCATGTTGCTTTTAATCTAGCTGTGTGCTTGCAAGAGACTTGCCAGAGTTTATATGTGTTAATAATTTTGTTTTGTAATTTCCCATAGCTGGTCTGGGGTTAACTGCCTGAGTCATTGAAAGCTGTGCAGCTGGCTGTAAGTGCTGTTAGTACCCAGGGCTGTGAGTTTTGCAGGGTCATAGGATGTGTAACCAGTTCAGTTTGAGAGTGCAGCCCATTTCCATGTTTTCTTTTTAGGCACACAGACATATATATATATATATATATTTATATTGGAATCGACGTAAATATTTATTAGGGATGCGCAAATATTTGGAATTCAGTCTGCGGTATTCAGCTAATTTCAGCTCCAGATTTAGTAAAAGTGTAACACAAATATCTGGATTTGTGCAAACCATGGCCATTTTTGGGCACTGTTTCACTTGTGAATGTGAATTCCAAATATTTGCACGTCCCTAAGAGATTATATATATAAGCCAAAGTTCAAAAGGTATATACACTCTCACCACCGTCCTGCAACTGCCAGGGTGCTCTTAAAGGGACATGAAACCCAATTTTTTTCTTTCATGATTTAGAAAGAGCATACAATTATAAACAACTTTTTAATTTACTTCTATTATCTATTTTGCTTCATTCTTTTGATATTCTTTGCTGAAAAGCATATCTAGATATGCTTAGTAGCTGCTGATTGGTAGCTGCACATAGATGCCTCCTGTGATTGGTTCACCGTGTGCATTGCTATTTCTTCATTAAAGTATATCTAAAGAATGAAGCAAATTAGGTAATAGAAGTAAATTGGAATGTTGTTTAAAATTGTATTCTCTACCTTAATCATGAAAGAAAATGTTTGGGTATAGTGTCCCTTTAAGGAGTATACAAACGGAAAAAGAAATGAAGCACTCACTGGACTTCGAGTATCTGTGTTACAAATGTTTATTTGTGACATTTCGGGACCTCAAACGTCCCTTCTTCTGACAACACTAAAGTGCAAATGAACAAACTTATAAAGGCCTGTAGGCCCCTCCCCATTGCGGTCACCAATCACTGGAGACCGTGTGCAAAAAGGGTAATACCATATAAATAACCCAAGTGTGAATCCATTACAATATTGGTGAACCAATCATAAAACAAAACTGGCTCATGTGTTGAATACAATACAATACAATATTAATAAGATTTTTTAATAAAAATGAAATAAAAAACAACAATATTCTGTGTCTCTATCTCAATAATGATACGTGATCCCACTAACATCACACTCCCCCAATCAGCAGGGTTCCAAACATTGGAACAATCCACGTTCCAGAACTCACTATTGGCTGAATGACAACCACACCTTAAACAGACAGAGCGGGCCAACCGGAAGTGATTGTAATCCCTATGGTAACCACATTAAACCCTCCATGTCTGTGTCACTAATAGAGGCAATAACGGCAATCTTAGCACCACCGAGATACCCTATTCCATCTCCCAAATAGACGCTGCGTCACCAGCCGCCCGATCGAAAGAGCAGCTAAACCGCCGTGTTACAAAGAACACTCTCATACAGACTGCTCAGAAGCACCTCCCCTGAGAACTAATAGGTACCTCAAAGACACACCTCCATTCCTATAGGCTAGGAGAATGATAGGCATCCTGTGACAACAACTCGAAAGAGCAAGCCTCCCGAACCTGTCAGTATAACACCGATCTCTAATAGGGAAACATTACCCAGCTCTATGCTTTACACACTAGAAAAAACATAAAAATAAATATAAAATTAAAACACAAACTGGCCCACCATAAGGGAGTCTGATCACAGCCGAACGACCAAATCCATATCATCATAATGGTCATCAACTATCAGCTCCTCCACCGATACCGTTCGGCAAATCTATAAACTAAGTGCGGATATGGAATGTGTATCTAGCACATCAACCACTCTATTCCATTCACTCGCAGTACTCCACCGATGACGTAATATGCCCCAAATTAAATGACCAAATTAAATGACCAAACCAGGTGACCATACTAGATAAAAAATATTTATATTTATAAGATCTACCATACTCTTAAGACCCCCCTATGCGGTCAGACCAAATAGAATTCACGTGCAACACTATGTCACGTATAACAACCGTACACAACTGTGACAAACAACTATCCAACTAGAAAAATGTGATAAATGTGTATCTCCAACATATACCTATAATGGGCCAGGGTAATCATACCCAAATGTGTCAAGTCGTACCTGGAGGGTCACTACTCCAGATCCTAAATATAAATTATAGACCCATCCTAGTGAAGACTCCAATATCCATATATGCCACAACGGGAGCCCAACACCCACCTGATCTGGGAATGGTAGAAGTGGGACCACGAAAACAAAAAAGTGTAAGTGTAATAGAAAAGTGTAAGTGTAATAAGAACCAAACATTAACACCAACATTTAAAAAAAGGAGACCAAAAACTGGGCTCTTACTAAAACCAAAATATCCTATATGCAACATTATAATAACACTGGGTTCCGCTGCTATCGGATCCTACTGTGTTATAACAAACAGATGGAGCATCTATAGACCAACATGGTGAATAAATATACGAAATACCTATCCACCATGAAAGACTATATAGACCCAAAGATTCACCATACTTGGATCCTACAGTGTATTGACAAACAGATGGATAATATCTTAACCAACATGCTGGATTGAAATTTAATACATGTTGATGAATGGCTAGACAACAAGGTCACCATATGGTATCATGAAATCGTGTACTCTCATGGATGAATGTGATCAAAGACTCATTAGATCTCCTGTAGTGTCCTTGCATGAGGAGAGTCTGTCATAGGAACGCCTGCCACCCAGATTGGACATTGAGACCCCTGGGTGCCAGGGTTCCCAGTTAATTTATCCATCTGGCTCTGTTGCCCCCTCTTCTTGGTGCCGGCACATGATCTATAATAGGGAATCTCAAGTCCGTAACGGTATGTCCTCTCTCCAAAAAGTGTCGGGCTACCGGTTGATCTGATTTTCCAACCTTCAGGGCAGTCCTTATACTTGATCGGTTAACTCATAACTACTGACTTTCAGGTGGTGGTACAGATCTTGTAGTTATAGGCTGTACCGCTCACTTTTGGGCCTGCCAGGCAAACTCGTAATACCGGCGCTGTGGAAGTCCCATTGAAAAAGGACTTTTTAAAAAGTGCGGTACTTACGTTGCGTGACGGCCAAAAAGGTGTGCGGTACAGCTATACCTACAACACCTGTAATACCAGCGGTAGTGAAAAAGAGCCATAACGATGCTTTTTCACTCATAACACACAACTCGTAATCTAGCTGCGAGTTAGTTATATATAGCTATAGACATGTATTTTACATGAACAGTATCAGCAGATATATATAGAAATATATAATAATAAAAAACATAAATTATGACTTACCAGATAATTTCCTTTCCTTCGATACAGGGAGAGTCCACAGCTGAATTCATTACTTGTGGGAAATACAGAACCTGGCCACTAGTAGGAGGCAAATACACCCCAGCCAAAGGCTTAAATACCTCTCCCACTTCCCTCATTCCCCAGTCATTCTGCTGAGGGAACAAGGAAAAAGAAGGAGAAATATTAGGGTGAAAAAGGTGCCAGAAGAAAACAAAATACATTTAGGGCCGCCCATCGGAGAACACAGGCGGGAGCTGTGGACTCTCTCTGAATTGAAGGAAAGGAAATTATCTGGTAAGTCATAATTTATGTTTTCCTTCTTAATACAGGGAAAGTCCACAGCTGCATTCATTATTTGTGGGAAACAATACCCAAGCTACAGAGGACACTGAATGCTAATGGGAGGGTAAAAAAAGAGAAGCGGCCCCTAATCTGAGGGCACCAAAGCCTGCAAAACCTTTCTCCCGAAGGCTGCTTCAGCAGAAGCAAAAACATCAAACTTGTAACTCCTCAACCAAAAAGATAAGGAAGCCGAAGAGGCCCTCTGACCCCTATGCTTCCCAGAATAGATAACAAACAGAGAAGAAGTTTGTCTAAATTCCTTTGTAGCCTGAAGATAGAACTTCAAGGCACGAACTACATCCAGATTATGCAGTAAACGTTCCTTCGATGAAGAAGGATTAAGACATAAGGAAGCAACCACAATTTTTGATCGATGTTGCAATTTAGGGCTGGGCGATATGGGCAAAAAAAAATAAAAAATCGCAATTTTCTTGTAAATGACTATAACACCTTAATTTTTCAATAAGAAAATTATTTAAGACTACAGAATCTTAATGTACATGTGTCTCAATGTCCAATACACTCTGGGAGCATAAAAATACAAACCACATATGTGTGTGTCTGTATATTATATATATATATATATATATATATATATATACACACACACACACACACACAATTATATATATATATATATATATATATATATATATATATATATATATATATACACACACACACACACACATATGTGTGTGTGTGTGTGTATGTACTGTATATGTGTATATATATATATATATATATATATATATATATATATATATTTATTTATTTTTTTCTTCTTTTTTTAAACATTCTATCTTGACTGATAATGAGCTCTGCTCCTGTGCAGGAATCCAATACAGGCATATAGCAGTAGGGGTGGGGGGTTGCTCTTTTCAGAAATACTGTGCTTTGCTGATATCAAATACATTGTAGATGCAGTTAACCCAGCAGCTAGCTAGCAGAGGGGACTGCAGTTTTAGCCTTTTTGGCAGCCGTGGGGTTAACTGCATCTGCTATGTATTTGAGGATTTTTTTAGCAAAAAATGGCGAACTCTCACGTTTTTTAAATCACAGCAATTAATTGCGGTTTTAAATTATGCAGCCCTATTGCGATTTGACACAACCTTAGTAAGAAATCCTAACTTAGTTCGTAGAACAGCCTTATCAGCATGGAACACCAGATAAGGAGGGTTGCATTGCAAGGCAGCAATTTCAGAGACTCTGCGTGCAGTAGCAATAGCTAGTAGAAAAAGAACCTTCCAAGACAAAAAACGTAATGTCAACCTCATGCATAGGCTCAAATGGACCGTTGCAAAACTTTAAGAACAAGGAGGAGCATTAGATCTAAACACCGGCCTGATCCTAGTCCGGAAGCTCAGCGAGCCTCTTGTGCAGTAAAACAGACAGGGCCGAAATCTGTCCCTTCAAGGAACTAGCTGAGAGGCCCTTCTGCAGTCAAACCTGGAGAAAAGAAGGAATCCTGGCAACCTTTACTTTGTGCCAGGACAAACCACGCTCTTCACACCAGAATAAGTAGGTCCTCCACACTTTATGAAAGATGCGATGAGTAACTGGATTACGAGCTTGAATGAGAGTATCGATTACACTCTCAGAAAACCCTCTCTTGGCTAAGACTAAGCATTCAATCTCCACGCAGTCAGCCTCAGAGAATCTAGATTTTGATGAATGAAGGGGCCTTGTTCCAGCAGATCCCTGCGACAAGGTAACCTCCAAGAAGGAGATGGTGACATCCCCACTAGATCCGCGATCCATATCCTTCGTGGCCACGATGGAGCAATCAGTATGACTGATGCCTGCTCCTGAAAGATTCGAGCCACCACTCAAGGAAGGAGTGGTAATGGCAGGAAAAGAGAAATTAGATTGAACCTCCAAGGCACCGCTAATACATCTATTAGCTCTGCCTGAGGACCCCTGGAACTCGACCCATATCTAGGTAGCTAGGTATTGAGACGGGACGCCATGAGATCTATCTCCGGCGTTCCCCACCTGTCAGAATGTGGATGGCTGACAGCGAACAGTTGTCAACCTTATTTGATATAATAACCTTATCAAGGCATATGGAACATAATTGAGAGGGCGGATATTCCAGAGCTCCCTCACAATATAAACAGGCATTACTCTTTGAAATAGAGGGAGAACCCTCTAATGAATAAGAATCCTCCATAGCTAAAGTACGATATGCAGAGGACTACAGAGAAAACGAACTTTATTTTAAATAAAAAAAGCGGCACCTTTATACCCCCAATGGCTGGGGCACTCACCACCTCCTATGACCCATACAGAACAGAGATAAAACTCCTCTCCAGTAGTAACTCTCAAGAGAACGGAAATGAAAGCCTCGACCATTCCGGTCACATGGTGCAATGCAGGACCGTCCCTGCTATGAGAAAAAGCGCGCTAAGCTTTTAAGCTGCACAACCTTCAAAGCGAAAGTGAAACCTGTATGTTCTATCTCAGTCTAAGAGCCCATAAACATCTTACACAAAAAGCATAAAATCAAATAAAGAATATATGATTAAACCCAACTGTTCATAATCCCCCTCAGGAGATATTAACCCTTGATTCCATATAGATAAAAGGAGCCACACTGTGACCCTGTCTTCTAGCGTTTGCAATATGTGTAAAAAATTAAATGATCTTACCGGAATCTATGCCGTGGAACAGTAACACGGTCCTTCAAGAGTGTAGCAGCGTTTCTGACATGGACTTGAGTGAAGAAAGCAGGTAGTGAAACTTGTCAACACTGATTGCTTAAGGAGCTGTTATTATGAGTCTGGATGGGTTCGCAGACAGACTCTCCCTGCATCTCGAGACTAACTTTCGGAAAAGCTCTCACTGAGAGGCTGACAAGACTACTTAAAACTCCAGTCCCATCTCAAATGGCAGATACCCTTCCTAAGGAACTACTCCGAAATCTTCTGACACTTCTCTGCCAACCTCCTGTGACGAAAGGCAAAGAATGACTGGGAGATGAGGGAAGTGGGGGAGGTATTTAAGCCTTTGGCTGGGGTGTCTTTGCCTCCTCCTGGTGGCCTGGTTCTGTATTTCCCACAAGTAATGAATGCAGCTGTGGACTCTCCCTGTATTAAGAAGGAAATTAAATTATTTTCAATTTAGATTTTAATGCAATCTGGTTAGCACACATGAAAACTTGTAATCTTAAAGCGTGTTATTAAAATATTACAAATATAATACAAAAAAATGAATAAAAAGTATTCAAAATTAGTAAACATACTGTAAAATATATAGATATATTCTTTGTATTACAGTATATAGAATATTTTACAGTGTGTTTAATAACTTTTATTAATGTTTTAATATTTTATCTACCAAAAGTTAGTTAATTTCGTCCTTAAAGAAGCGAATACTCAGCCGCGTACCTGTCCTTCTAGTTTTGTATTCTTGTTCAAAACACATAGCATATGCTCCCTCAAGAACTGGTCTTCATGCTCCTTTATATTCCCCTGTTTTACCTATCAACAAAAAAGAAAAACAAGTTAGAATTTACAAGAGACAGAGATTTTAGAAACCAATATATTTGGTGCTTCAGGATTTAAATATGTAGTTTTAAAAATGTTTAATAATTGACTAAAAAGCCATAATTTCCTAAAAAAAGGAGAGTAAAGTCAAAATTAAACTTTCATGATTCAGAAAGAGCATAAGATTTTAATCAACTTTCCAATTTACTATTATCATATTTGCTTTGTTCTCTTGCTATCCTATGTTGAAAAGCATACCTAGGTAGGCCCAGGAGCAGCAATGCACTATTGAGAGCAGGATGCTGATTGCTGGCTACACATTTATGCCTTGTCTCAATCAATTTATTCAGCTAGCTCCCAGTATTGTATTACTGCTCTTCGGTTTACTATTTAATTAAAGATACCATGAGAACAAAGCAAATTTAATAACAGAATTATAATGAAAAGATGTTTTAATTTTCACTTTATGGTCCCATTAATGTACAATTATTCTGCTTGAATAGGGAAGAACAGTGAATAGCGCTTAGGGGAATGAACAGAGAGCAAGGTTTCGTGTTAATGGTCAGACAGAGTAAGTCTGAAGTCCCAGTATGTTTAATTGTGCTCTGTACTAATAGGACATTAATTCAGTTATTATGTGAAAACTGACCTATTAACACTGTTACCATTCTCAAATCCTGCTACCCCTTATGTCTTTTTCTAACACTATAGGCTATATTGTGAGTAACAACAGCAATGTGGCAGGATGAGATGCTTTCATTGCCACTAAAGTGATCTGTATCTCATGTTGATATCTTGTTGACAATACCAAAGTAATCTATTATACATGATTTACTTCAATAGACAGTTTCAGAAAAGTAATGTTTGTTTGTTTATTATTTAATATCGTCTAGGCTTTCTTCATTGTAAAGTCATGACACATAGAATTAGGGTTAAAAGGACACTGAACCCAAATTTTATCTTTCATGATTCAGATAGAGCATGCAATTTTAATCAACTTTCTAATTAACTCCTATTATCAATTTTTCTTCGTTCTCTTGCTATCTTTATTTGAAAAAGAAGGCATCTAAGCTTTTTTTTGGTTAAGACCTCTGGACAGCACTTTTTTATTGGTGGATGAATGTATCCACCAATCAGCAAGAACAACCCAGGTTGTTCACCAAAAATGGGCAGGCATCTAAACTTACATTCTTGCATTTCAAATAAAGATTCCAAGGGAATGAAGAAAATGAAGAAAATTTGATATTAGGAGTAAATTAGAAAGATGCTTAAAATTTCATGCTCTATCTGCATCACAAAAGAAAAAATGTGGGTTCAGTGTTCTTTTAAGAGAGAAAACATTCTTGTGATATTTTCTTTGAGGATAACATCTTAAAGAGACATACTCAAAATTGTTCAGGGATTTTTCAAGAAAGGTGTGTTCTAAACCTGCTGCATTAGGAGAAGCTGTGCCAAAGCCTAAGAGGAACTAATAAACCTTTAATTATAGTAACCTTTAATATAATCTGTTTGCAGTGCGTTTTTACTTGCAGTACCAGAGCAGTGGTGTCTCCAGGATATATTTATTGGGGAGGGGCACTTAACAGAGGCCCGCAGGTGTTTTGTAGGCGGGCTGTGACAGGAGGGCAGTGTCGGTTGGCCAGTACTGATTTTTCAGTAGGCAGAGCCAGACGGTCTGTAGTAGGGCCAGCTGGAGCTGGGGAAATCCTGTTCAGAGAGGTGGTGGGAAAACCAAGTGATCACAGTTGGGTGGGGGCACATAGGAGGGCCAGCCACAATGCTGTTTTAATGCTTGAATATATGCATAACAAAACATGTATAATATATACAAGTATTTAAATCATATTTATACATATCAAATGTAAAACCAAAGTTTATTATTGGGGGAAAAAAGTTTTAACAGTGAATTAAAGGAATGTGGTATATGAGAAGGTGCTTTAGTGGGAAGGGCTCAAAGGGGTATATGTTTGTGTGTGTCTTTGTATCTTTATAGAATAAGAATATATGTGTGTATGTATATATGTGAAGTTAAAAGTAAGTGAAGAACTACACAATTTTACCTTTGGTTTAGCAAACCTTCAGATTAGAGCAGTAGTCGACACAAATGTTTCATCGCATCCCCATAGAGGTCTACAAGGTAAGGAATTTAGCGCATCTCGAGTATCCAACATCAAAATTTTAGCACAGTCTAAACTTTTGCTTAAGCACTTATACATTACTTTTAACTCGTAATATGAGCGCAAAAACACTATTGATTTAAAGTGACAGTACACTGTAAAATTGTTTTTATATTAATGTATTTTCAATGACTTGTTATACCAGCTGCAGAGTATAAAATGTAGGAGAAATTGAATTTTCAGGTTTATTTGTGTATATGAAGTAGCTGGTTTTGTGCTTTTAAACCTCAGCCTATTACAATGGGTTGATCTTCAGCTAATATCAGATCTCATTATGTTATCACTTTGTGCACACACACTTGCTTCCTTATCTTACATTTGTCTGGAAAACTAAAGCTCAATACATTGGAAAATTATAATTGTATTACTTAACTATCCTGCACCCCACTGTGAGTTTAATTTCTTCTGCTGGCTGTGTTTAGTTAGGCTATTCAATAGCTGAGACGCCAGTATCAAAACTTTCAGTATAGGTTGGGAAACCACAAGCTAAATCAGCTATTTCAAAGGCCAAAATAGGGGTAAAGGAGCTACTTGTAAACAATTTAATACACTCCAGCAGGTAAAATGGATCATTGGGTACAATTTAAATAGGAGAAAATTTTTGGGTGAACTGTCCCTTTAACTTGAGGGATGTTAGTGCACAATATCACTAATATTTTTGTGCTCCACTTGTAATCTACGCCAAATGTATAATTATGCATTATTTAAAGGTATATGAAATCCCATAATGTTCTTTCATGGTTCAGATAGAAAGCTGTTTAAAATTGCCTGCTCTAATTTACTTCTATTATTATTATTTCTTTATTCTCTTGGTATGTTTTGTTGAAAAGCAGGGACGTAAGCTCAGAAGCCAGCCCATTTCTAGAGCACGATATGGCAGCAGTTTCGCAAGAATGCTATCCATTTGCAAAAGCACTAGATGGCTGCAATATTTTTTTGCCATATAGTAGTTCAGATGCCTACCTAGGTATCTCTGCAACACAGAATAAAATGGAAACGAAGCAAATTTGATAACAGAAGTGAATTGGAAACATTTTTAAGATTGTATGCTCTGTCTGAATCACAAAATAATTCTTTCTGGATTTCATATCCCTTTAAAACTTTGAAATGTACTTCACTTTCATTGTTTTATGAGCCCTCACACTTCTACATACTGCACTGTGAGCTAATTCATATCTATCCCTTATTGGCCACATGTAAAACTGTATTTTTATTATGTTTAAATAGAGCATGATATAATTTATTTTCTGTTTCATTTATATACAGAGCAATTGGAACTGACTGTGAAGAATAATGTGAGAGATGACAGTGCTGAAGGCAATTCATAAGTACCTTAAAATGACAGCCATAGTTTACAAAGGGACACTCTATCTCAGCTTCTGGACACAGGGCCAGGTGTTCTGCCAGCTGCAAACAGTGATACAAACAAGAACATCAGTTTATTGTGTGACGTATGGGGAGAAAAAAAATCATGGATAAGAGATTGGAAAAATACCTGCATAAATGATAAGTGTATAGTTACCATAGTACCTTAAATCTAGTAAAAGATTTTAAAAACACTATTATGTACACAAGTTTTCATGATAAATTACTGATTAATCCTGAACTCTTTTTGATTACTGTTGTTAAAAAAACTTTATTAAAAAATGCAAAATTATACGGACTTTGCCATTGGTTCGCTGTTTAGAACGATTATTATTCTGCAATGGGGTCATTTTGCAGTACTGTAATGCAGGTATTGTGCAGTTATTTACAATGATTTAATCTTTATCTATACATTACTTAGAAACCTGTACTTCACATGACTTCAGATTTTCTATGCAATGACAGTAGCCGTTTGCTAAAACATCAGTATTTTCACTATACTGCTCTTTCTAAATCATGAATCTTTAATTATGACTTTACTGTCCCTTTAACTCCGCCACAAGTAAACTTTTTGCACGTGTCGGGTAGCGCTCGTATTACAAGTTGAAAGTAAAAAAATTCTTGATTGTGCACTAATCCGACAGTCGCAAAAAGCCGAACTAAGAATATCGCAATTGCGTTAACGTACAACTTACTTGCGAGCAAACGCAATTGTGTTTTCTCAAGTGCGCTAACCTGACATTTCACATTCCAATGTTGTTCACATAGCGGAATATGTTCTATTTATTCTTAAATATGTTCCCCTATGTAAATACATAGTTAAACACTTTACTAAATATGACTGTTGCATAAATATTTTCATATACTTGACTGCAAAGGGCTCCGATGCACTTCTATATATGTGTACATCTGTATTCATGTAAACATGTTTGACAAAGGGGGAGACCCCGAAACGTTACAGGTTATTAAAAATCACTGAGGTGTTTTACCTTAAGTCCCACCAGTGCGGTCTCTATTATTTGGACATTGTATTTATATATATGCACCGCACCTGGGCAGAAAAACATAAGGAACGTGAGTGCTTGGTGACAATTTTTATATATATATATATATATATATATATATATATATTTATATTTATAACCTACAGTATTATTTTATTACACTGAGTGAGCAATCTCTGTGCCTGTAGAAATATTGCAAGTAATCATGCTCCATAGCATGCAGTAATATTCTATTTTGTGCAGTGCAGTATATGAGAACAAGCAAGCTCTGTGCAAGATGTAATATTATGTTATAAAGTAAGTAAGCTCTGCACCTAATGTTTTATTATAGAAGCCACTCCCATAACCTGCAGTAATAGTTTATTATAAAGCTGCTAGTCCGTTCAGCACTGCATGGCCGGCTATTCCTCCAGCTAGATCCGACACGGCTGCCCCCCGGCCCCCCCTCAGCCTCAGCTCAGTCAGTCACCATGTGTCCATCGTTGTGCTTGCCTTGCCTGAGCCGTGATGTGAGCCTCCTCTCTGCGGTTGCCACTCCAGTCTCACTGCCGCGCTGCAGACTCCCAGACTCCTCCTGAAGAGACTAAATATGCAGTCAGTCAGAAGGAGGAAGTTCCGAGCGGCAGCAAAAAAATATCCATCACCGGTTGTTCCGCCCCCGGCCAAAGGTGCGAGCTAGTACAGCACTAGTCATAGGTGACATCATAGTGGGCGGGGTTATAAATCACCTACTCTCGCGGGTTTTTAACCGCAGCGATTAATCGCGGTTTAAAACCTGCATCCGCGATTAATCGTGCAGCCCTAATATGACTATATACATATTAAGACATGTACATATATGTATCTCTATGTTAAAGCCCTTTGCGGTCCTTTTTTTTTTCTAACACAGGAGATCTTTGAGCCCTTATAACTTTTGAATGCAATTTTTTTTTTAAATAATTTTTATTAGATGGTGTTATTGTGAGTGTAACTGTAATTCTAAATGATTTTTTTTTTAAATGTGTTTGGTTAACTGTTACTCTCGAATAAAAAGTGTTAGAGCTCTGAGGTAGTGCACGTTAAATTCAATTGCGCTCAACCGATCGCGTTTACTTTTAAAATTACAATACTTCAGACGAGCGCCACTAGTAATCTGTCCCTGAATAAGGAAACACTACAATACACTGAAGAATCACCCCACAGGTGTTAGCATTAGGGCTTTCGACAGTGAAAGACACATTCGCTCAGATAACAATGTGAATTCAAGATAATACCTATTTCTATTTAGTGTATTATAATCCAGTTGCTATAGTGTCTAAAGGGGAATTTTGAACATTTAACAAGCAATGCAGTTGTTTAATGCTAGAAAACCTAAGAGTAAAGTGCATAAGGTTAAAACACAGAGAAAATGTACCAATCCCAAAACAGCCAGATAAAACATGAATTGAGAACTAGGAGAGATCACAGTGTACCAGATTAGCCTATAGGGCCGATTTACTAATGTGCAGGCGGACATGATCCGCTGTAGCATACGCTGTCGGCATTTATCATTGCACAAGCATTCCTTGTGAAATGCTTGTGCAATGCCGCCCTCTGCAGATTCGCGGCCAATTGGCTGCTAGCAGGGGGTGTTAATCAACCCGATCATATCTGATCAAGCTAATTGCTGTCCGCCTCCTCGGAGGTGGCGGATGAGTTAAGAAGCACTTAGCTCCCGTTTCCGGCGAGCCTGAAGACTCATGCGGAAACAGATGCATTTAAAGGGACATTATACACTCATTTTTTCTTTGCATAAATGTTTTGTAGATGATCTATTTATATAGCCCATAAAGTTTTTTTTTTAATGTATAGTTTTGCTTATTTTTAAATAACATTGCTCTGATTTTCAGACTCCTAACCATGCCCCAAAGTTTTAGGAGAATACCGTCAGATACCTACTCCAGCTTGCTCCTGTTTGTGTAAAGGGTCTTTTCATATGCAAAAGAAGAGGGAGGGGGGAGTGTCTTATTTCCCACTTGCAGTGGGCTTTACAGCTACCTTTTCAACAGAGCTAAACTGAGAGCTTCTAAGTAAGTTTTTAAACAGTTTTATACTGGATTTTTATATCAGTATCTGTGCATCTTATTCTTTATAGTAGTGTCTATTACATGCAGTTATATGAAAATGGGTGTATACAGGGCTTGCTAAATCGGCCCCTATGTGTCAGAAAACAGCCTAGCAACCAGCCAGGGGACACCAGTGTTAATTTCGTCGAATAAAACTTGACTAAAATGACTATAAAACTAAAGAAATTCTGATGACTAAAATACGACTAAAACTAAAATGACATTTTAGTCAAAAGACTATGACTAAAACTAAATCAAAATGACATTTTAATCAAAAGACTATGACTAAAACTAAATCAAAATTTGCTGACAAAAACATTTTATGCAAGGTGTTATAATCAATCCATATCTAATTACTGCTCTTTTGTAGAATTTACTAAACTTAATTTTATTAAATTTTAAGCTAAATAAAGACATTATATACCACAACAGTTAAATCTGTTAAATTCTGTATTGCATGCTCAAACCATAAATAAAATCAGGTTAATAAACCTTTACTCCAGGAGTATATAATGAGTTTGGAAGTTCTAGAGCAGTGCTAATATCGTTGCCGAAATTTTTTCAAATCTGTGAACAATTAATTGATTCTTCCTATAGAAAAAAGAATAACCCACGAGTATCGGTTTAAGTAATGCTGTGCCTGTGCTAGCTGCAGAAACTTTTTGTTGTGTTGAGTTACTTGATACTTGTTTTAATTATTAACAGAGAAAGTTAAAGTTTTTATATTGGGTAATATGTGCAATACAGCCAATACAGTTTAAAGTTTAGTTTTTTTATATTTTAAAGTTTAATAAAGACGTTACATATCACAACGTCTAAATTTGTGTATGTACTGCATGTTTAAACCTTAATACCATAAATAATAGCAGGTGTTAAGTTTACTCCTGGAGTATATAATCAGTTTGCAAATTATAGAGAAATGCTTAAATAATGCATTACACTTTAACTAAACCCCTTAGATTTT
This sequence comes from Bombina bombina, assembly GCF_027579735.1. NCBI lineage: Eukaryota > Metazoa > Chordata > Amphibia > Anura > Bombinatoridae > Bombina > Bombina bombina. Next base: position 1,112,868,647 of record NC_069502.1, on the reverse strand, counting down.
AGTCAACTAAAACCTACTGGAGATTTAAGGCTGTGACACACTGCAAGCGGAGCGGTGCGCAGCGTGTAGATGCAGCTGTGCGCGCTCAGTGTGTCCTGCCTTTTCATCTCTGAGCACTCTGCTGCATCAGGTCGCGTAGCTAAGCACTCAGAGATGAAATAATTGAACTTCAGAAGCGATGCGACGTGGTGCGAAGCAGCTGCTTTGCCTCGCGCCGCATCGCTTGCAGTGTGTCACAGCCTTTAGTCGACTAAAATCTACTGGAGATTCAGTCGACTAAAACTAGACTAAAACTAAAACAATTCAGATGACTAAAATACGACTAAAACTAAAATGGCATTTTAGTCAAAAGACTAAAACTAAGACTAAATTGAAATTTGCCGTCAAAATTAACACTGGGGGACACCAAGACTGCCGGAAGATGATGCTTTCAAACTGAATAAGACAAAATATAAAGCAAAACCAGTCTTTTTCTTCCCATTTTACTCAATGTTATACACAAGAGTAAAGAATACAAAAAACAGAGTAAATTTCAATAAAGATTACACAAAGTCTGTTACTTCTGATGAGTAATGACTCTTCAACAAGAGCTCCTAGAAAATGACTAAGTAGAGAAAAAACAGTACATCATCTTCAGTTCTAATACTCTCACAAACTAAATAATTATTATGTAACTACTTAAATAACAAAAATATGTGTTAGCAATTATTATTATTATCAGTTATTTGTAGAGCTCCAACAGATTCCGTAGCGCTAATTAATACTCCATTGAGCTTCAATCATATTTTTACTTGTAAAGGGCCAGATTACAAGTGGAGCAGTATTTCTCGCTCTTGCGCTAACTCCACTAGCAATAAGTCTTTAGCGCACGTTGTGTAGCGCTTTTATTACAAGTTGAAATTAAAATGTGCGCACATAAAAAGCCGAAGTTAGCATATTGCGTACGCTTTAGCTAATTCCCCACACATAACTCAATGGAGCAAAAAAAGTGGGAAAAAAACTAAAACCATACACATGTGCAAACCAAAATTGCTAGCCCAAGATGAAAATATTAATATTTCCCATTCCAATGTTCTTCTTTACTAACTAAAGAAGAATGAGTGGTATTTGGTAGACTTAAGTCTACCAAAGACCACTCATACTACTTTAGTTAGTACTTAAGTTTACCAAATAGCACTCATACTTCTTTAGTTAGTACTTAAGTCTACCAATGACTACTCATACTACTTTAGTTAGCACTTAGGTCTACCAAATACCACTCATACCAATTAAGTTAGTACTTATGTCTACCAAATACCATTCATACTAATTTAGTTAGTACTTACGTCTACCAAAGACCATTCATACTTCTTTAGTTAGTACTACTCATACTACTTTAGTGCTTGAATCTACCAAAGACTACTCATACTACTTTAGTTAGTACTTAAGTCTACCAAATACCACTCATACTTCATTAGCTAGTACTTAAGTCTACCAAAGACTACTCATACTACTTTAGTTAGTACTTAGCTCTACCGAATACCACTCATACTACTTTAGTTAGTACTTAAGTCTACCAAATACCACTCATACTTCATTAGTTAGTACTTAGGTCTACCAAAGACTACTCATACTAATTTAGTTAGTACATAAAGGGACATTATACACTCATTTTTTCTTTGTATAAATGTTGTGTAGATGATCTATTTATATAGCCAATAAAAATAACATTGCTCTGATTTTCAGACTCCTAACCAAGCCCCAAAGTTTTAGGAGAATACCGTCAGATACCTACTCCAGCTTGCTCCTGTTTGTGTAAAGGGTCTTTTCATATGCAAAAGAAGGGGGAGGGTCTTATTTCCCACTTGCAGTGGGCTTTCCAGCTAGCTTTTCAACAGAGCTAAACTGAGAGCTTCTAAGTAAGTTTTTAAACAGTTTTATACTGGATTTTTATATCAGTATCTGTGCATCTTATTCTTTATAGTAATGTCTATTACATGCAGTTATATGAAAATGGGTGTATACTGTCCCTTTAAGTCTACTCGTACTACTTTAGTTAGTACTTAAAGGGACAGTTCACCCAAAAATGTTCTCCCCTTTAAATTGTTCCCAATGATTCATTTTACCTGCTGGAGTGTTTTAAAATGTTTACAAGTAGCTCCTTTACCCCTATTTTGGCATTTGAAATAGCTGATTTAGCCTGTGGTAACCCAACCTATTGTGAAAGTTTCTATACTGGAGTATATTCTATTGAATAGCCTAAGTAAACGCAGCCAGCAGAAGAGATTACACTCTCAGTGGGGGGCATGATAGTTAAGTAATAAAATCATAATTTTCCATTGTTCTCTCTAAGTATTGAGCTTTAGTTTTACAGACAAATATAAGATATGGAAGCAAGTCTGTGTAAATAAAAGTGATAACATAATGAGATCTAATATTACCTGAAGCTCAACCCATTGTAATAGGCTGTGGTTTAAAAGCACAAAACCAGCTACTTCATATATGCAAATAAACCGAAAAATGCAATTTCTCATACATTTTATACTCTGCAGCTGGTATAACAAGTCATTGAAAATACATTCATATAAAAACAATTTTACAGTGTACTGTCCCTTTAAAGGAACATGAAACCCCAAATGTTTCTTTCATTAATTAGAAAGAGTGTGCAATTTTAAACAACATTCTAATTTACTTCTATTATCTAATTTGTTTCATTCTCTTGATATTCTTTGCTGAAAAGCATATCTAGATAGGCTCAGTAGCTGCTGATTGGTGCATGCATATAGATGCCTCGTGTGATTGGCTCACCCATATGTATTGCTATTTCTTCAACAAACGATATCTAAAAAACATAATTTATGCTTACCTGAAATTTATTTCTCTTGTAGTGTATCCAGTCCACGGATCATCCATTACTTGTGGGATATTCTCGTTCCCAACAGGAAGTTGCAAGAGGATCACCCACAGCAGAGCTGCTATATAGCTTCTCCCCTCACTGCCATATCCAGTCATTCGACCGAAACAAGCCGAGAAAGGAGAAACCATAGGGTGCAGTGGTGACTGTAGTTTAATTAAAATTTAGACCTGCCTTAAAAGGACAGGGCGGGCCGTGGACTGGATACACTACAAGAGAAATAAATTTATCAGGTAAGCATAAATTATGTTTTCTCTTGTTAAGTGTATCCAGTCCACGGATCATCCATTACTTGTGGGATACCAATACCAAAGCTAAAGTACACGGATGATGGGAGGGACAAGGCAGGAACTTAAACAGAAGGAACCACTGCCTGTAGAACCTTTCTCCCAAAAACAGCCTCCGAAGAAGCAAAAGTATCAAATTTGTAAAATTTTGAAAAGGTGTGAAGCGAAGACCAAGTCGCAGCCTTGCAAATCTGTTCAACAGAGGCCTCATTTTTAAAGGCCCAGGTGGAAGCCACAGCTCTAGTAGAATGAGCTGTAATCCTTTCAGGGGGCTGCTGTCCAGCAGTCTCATAGGCTAAGCGTATTATGCTCCGAAGCCAAAAGGAGAGAGAGGTTGCTGAAGCTTTTTGACCTCTCCTCTGTCCAGAGTAAACGACAAACAGGGCAGATGTTTGACGAAAATCTTTAGTAGCCTGTAAGTAAAACTTCAAGGCACGGACTACGTCCAGATTATGCAAAAGACGTTCCTTCTTTGAAGAAGGATTAGGACACAATGATGGAACAACAATCTCTTGATTAATATTCCTGTTAGAAACCACCTTAGGTAAAAACCCAGGTTTGGTACGCAGAACTACCTTGTCTGAATGAAAGATCAGATAAGGAGAATCACATTGTAAGGCAGATAACTCAGAGACTCTTCGAACCGAGGAAATAGCCATCAAAAACAGAACTTTCCAAGATAAAAGTTTAATATCAATGGAATGAAGGGGTTCAAACGGAACTCCCTGAAGAACTTTAAGAACCAAGTTTAAGCTCCACGGGGGAGCAACAGTTTTAAACACAGGCTTAATCCTAACCAAAGCCTGACAAAATGCCTGGACGTCTGGAACCTCTGCCAGACGCTTGTGCAAAAGAATAGACAGAGCAGAGATCTGTCCCTTTAAAGAACTAGCTGATAAGCCTTTGTCCAAACCCTCTTGGAGAAAGGACAATATCCTAGGAATCCTAACCTTACTCCATGAGTAACTCTTGGATTCACACCAATAAAGATATTTACGCCATATCTTATGGTAGATTTTCCTGGTGACAGGCTTTCGTGCCTGTATTAAGATATCAATGACTGACTCGGAGAAGCCACGCCTTGATAGAATCAAGCGTTCAATCTCCATGCCGTCAGTCTCAGAGAAATTAGATTTGGATGATTGAAAGGACCTTGTATTAGAAGGTTCTGCCTCAGAGGCAGAGTCCATGGTGGAAGAGATGACATGTCCACTAGGTCTGCATACCAGGTCCTGCGTGGCCACGCAGGCGCTATCAGAATCACTGATGCTCTCTCCTGTTTGATTTTGGCAATCAGTCGAGGGAGCAGAGGAAACGGTGGAAACACATAAGCCAGGTTGAAGAACCAAGGAGCTGCTAGAGCATCTATCAGCGTCGCTCCCGGGTCCCTGGACCTGGATCCGTAACAAGGAAGCTTGGCGTTCTGGTGAGACGCCATGAGATCCAGTTCTGGTTTGCCCCAACGATGGACCAGTTGAGCAAACACCTCCGGATGGAGTTCCCACTCCCCCGGATGAAAATCCGCCTCCCAGTTCTCTACGCCTGGGATGTGGATCGCTGACAGGTGGCAAGAGTGAGACTCTGCCCAGCGAATTATCTTTGAGACTTCTAACATCGCTAGGGAACTCCTGGTTCCCCCTTGATGGTTGATGTAAGCCACAGTCGTGATGTTGTCCGACTGAAATCTGATGAACCTCAGGGTTGCTAACTGAGGCCAAGCTAGAAGAGCATTGAATATTGCTCTTAACTCCAGAATATTTATCGGGAGGAGTTTCTCCTCCTGAGTCCACGATCCCTGAGCCTTCAGGGAGTTCCAGACTGCACCCCAATCTAGAAGGCTGGCATCTGTTGTTACAATCGTCCAATCTGGCCTGCGAAAGGACATACCCTTGGACAGATGGACCCGAGATAGCCACCAGAGAAGAGAATCTCTGGTCTCTTGATCCAGATTTAGTAGAGGGGACAAATCTGAGTAATCCCCATTCCACTGACTTAGCATGCATAATTGCAGCGGTCTGAGATGCAGGCGCGCAAATGGTACTATGTCCATTGCCGCTACCATTAAGCCGATTACTTCCATGCACTGAGCCACTGACGGGCGTGGAATGGAATGAAGGACACGGCAAGCATTTAGAAGTTTTGATAACCTGGACTCCGTCAGGTAAATTTTCATCTCTACAGAATCTATAAGAGTCCCTAGGAAGGAGACTCTTGTGAGTGGGGATAGAGAACTCTTTTCCACGTTCACTTTCCACCCATGCGACCTCAGAAATGCCAGAACTATCTCTGTATGAGACTTGGCAATTTGAAAGCTTGACGCCTGTATCAGGATGTCGTCTAGATAAGGAGCCACCGCTATGCCTCGCGGTCTTAGAACCGCCAGAAGTGAGCCCAGAATCTTTGTAAAAATTCTCGGGGCTGTGGCCAAGCCGAAGGGAAGAGCTACAAATTGGTAATGCCTGTCTAGAAAGGCAAACCTTAGGAACCGATGATGATCTTTGTGAATCGGTATGTGAAGGTAGGCATCCTTTAAGTCCACTGTGGTCATGTACTGACCCTCTTGGATCATGGGTAGGATGGTCCGAATAGTTTCCATTTTGAATGATGGAACTCTGAGGAATTTGTTTAAGATCTTTAGATCCAAGATTGGTCTGAAGGTTCCCTCTTTCTTGGGAACCACAAACAGATTTGAATAAAACCCCTGTCCTTGTTCCGTCCGCGGAACTGGATGGATCACTCCCATTACTAGGAGATCTTGCACACAGCTTAGGAATGCCTCTTTCTTTATCTGGTTTGCTGATAACCTTGAAAGATGAAATCTCCCTTGTGGAGGAGAAGCTTTGAAGTCCAGTAGATATCCCTGAGATATGATCTCCAACGCCCAGGGATCCTGAACATCTCTTGCCCACACCTGGGCGAAGAGAGAAAGTCTGCCCCCCACTAGATCCGTTTCCGGATAGGGGGCCGTTCCTTCATGCTGTCTTGGGGGCAGCAGCAGGCTTTCTGGCCTGCTTGCCCTTGTTCCAGGACTGGTTAGGTTTCCAGGCCTGTCTGGAATGAGCAACAGTTCCCTCTTGTTTTGAAGCGGAGGAAGTTGATGCTGCTCCTGCCTTGAAATTTTGAAAGGCACGAAAATTAGACTGTTTGGCCTTTGATTTGGCCCTGTACTGAGGAAGGGTATGACCCTTGCCTCCAGTAATGTCAGCAATAATTTCCTTCAAGCCAGGCCCGAATAAGGTCTGCCCCTTGAAAGGAATGTTGAGTAATTTAGACTTTGAAGTCACGTCAGCTGACCAGGATTTAAGCCATAGTGCCCTACGTGCCTGGATGGCGAATCCGGAATTCTTAGCCGTTAGTTTAGTCAAATGAACAATGGCATCAGAAACAAATGAGTTAGCTAGCTTAAGCGTTCTAAGCTTGTCAATAATTTCATTCAATGGAGCTGTATGGATGGCCTCTTCCAGGGCCTCAAACCAGAATGCCGCCGCAGCAGTGACAGGCGCAATGCATGCAAGGGGCTTTAAAATTAAACCTTGTTGAATAAACATTTTCTTAAGGTAACCTTCCAATTTTTTATCCATTGGATCTGAAAAAGCACAACTGTCCTCAACCGGGATAGTGGTACGCTTTTCTAAAGTAGAAACTGCTCCCTTCACCTTAGGGACCGTCTGCCATAAGTCCCGTGTAGTGGCGTCTATTGGAAACATTTTTCTAAATATAGGAGGTGGGGAAAAGGGCATACCGGGTCTATCCCACTCCTTGCTAATAATTTCTGTAAGCCTTTTAGGTATAAGAAAAACGTCAGTACACACCGGCACCGCATAGTATCTATCCAGCCTACACAATTTCTCTGGAATTGCAACTGTGTTACAGTCATTCCGAGCAGCTAATACCTCCCCAAGCAATACACGGAGGTTCTCAAGCTTAAATTTAAAATTAGAAATCTCTGAATCAGGTTTCCCCGAGTCAGAGATGTCACCCACAGACTGAAGCTCTCCGTCCTCATGTTCTGCATACTGTGACGCAGTATCAGACATGGCTCTTACAGCATTTGCATGCTCTGTATCTCTCCTAACCCCAGAGCTATCGCGCTTGCCTCTTAATTCAGGCAATCTAGATAATACCTCTGACAGGGTATTATTCATGATTGCAGCCATGTCCTGCAAGGTAATCGCTATGGGCGTCCCTGATGTAATTGGCGCCATACTAGCGTGCGTCCCCTGAGCGGGAGGCGAAGGGTCTGACACGTGGGGAGAGTTAGTCGGCATAACTTCCCCCTCCACAGAACCCTCTGGTGATAATTCTTTTATAAATAAAGACTGATCTTTACTGTTTAAGGTGAAATCAATACATTTAGTACACATTCTCCTATGGGGCTCCACCATGGCTTTCAAACATAATGAACAAGTAGGTTCCTCTGTGTCAGACATGTTTAAACAGACTAGCAATGAGACTAGCAAGCTTGGAAAACACTTTAAAACAAGTTTACAAGCAATATAAAAAAACGTTACTGCGCCTTTAAGAAACACAAATTTTGTCCAAATTTGAAATAACAGTGAAAAAAGGCAGTTACACTAACAAAATTTTTACAGTGTATGAAGTATTGGGGATTATATAAAGTGAAACCCAATTGGAGAGGGGGAGATTTAGAAGCATCTATTCTAAAAAAAGAAGCAGAATTCATATACAACTTCAACACGATTCACCCCCACGGTTTTAATTCAGAAATGGATATATCTCCTTTTCTAGGCACACAGTAATCACTATCTTTAATAAATTTGTATAACTAGTTTTAGTCACTAAAAAATGTATTATCCTAGAGATTTTTTCAAAAAAAAAAAAAAAAAAGAAAAAAAAGAAGGGATAATTAATTCATTTACACAAACATATCACCACCTTATTTGTTTCCCCCCCTCTCCCCTTTGTAATAGTATCTATATAATGGAGCCACTAAAATAAAGGGATAATTTTTTCTCTTGCACAAACATATCACCACATTATTTGTTTTTCTCCCCTTTCACTTTTGTAATAGTACCTATATCATGGAGCCACTTGAAAATTCTTCACCTAAGACACTTGGAAAAATAATATATTTATATAAAAAATTAATTGGGATTATTATTTTAAAATAAATGGATTTCTAAACTAATTTATTCTAAAGATTTGTCAAAAGTTTAAAATGTTAATTGGTGTAATAGAAAATGAATGTGAAAATTAAATAAACTGTTAAAATATAAATGGTTGAACCCCTTGGCATATGTGAAGTAATGGAGAAAGGCTGTTAGGAATAATGAAAAAAGAAATCGGTTAACCACTCTGATATGACCTGAATAAAAAATAAAAAGTTAGAAAACAAAATAGGATATTTGAACAAAAGGACTCTAGGACCCAGTGGAAAAGAGAAACAGAAACAGTGAATGGACCAATGGAAATCAAGTCAGTGCTATATAAAGGTGTAAGGTGTGATCACACTTTATCTTGATAAAGCCAGGGTTGCTGGCGAAACATGTTGATATCTGTGTGAACACCAAGAAAGAAAAAGCCTGTTTTTTTCCTGCGTACAGAAGTACTTAAGTGCAGGAGATTGAGGAACTACAAACACAAAAGCTAACTTGCGCAAGTTACAGAAACAAAAGGATTGTCTACAGTTTGGTGCTGTAATCAGAGCACTTCTACAAAGACCAGTGACAAGGTAACACAAAGAAAATTACCTACCGGAACCCCTTGTCTGAGAGTCAAACTGAGGACACATAGGAACCGCTGGGAAGCCGTGAGTAGTAACAGCTCACAAGAGAGGGTAAGAAAATCACCCCTAAACACTGTTTGGAACATTCCTTTTCTACAAATTAAGCTCACTGAGGATACAAAGAGGTAACTGTGAAACCGTAATATATCACAACATAAATATAAGGATAAAGAACACAGCCCTCACTAATTTATCTCCAATTACTTACAAATGCTTTGATGAACTTTTTAGATACACAAAATTACAACCAATATAAGTAAACAGCCATTGTGGGGACACCATTTATAATCTTGCATTTAAATTGTTTTAACTAATTGTTAGTTTTTGCTACATATTTGTAATTTTAAAGTTGATGAAATATAGATATAAAATATCAAATAGAGACAAATATTATTAATTGTGTTGAAATAAAAGAATACATTCTATCTAAAATCTTTGAACAAAGGATACAAAAGAGCAGATAAATCCTTTTATTTGTGTATGAAACAAATGTATATCTGAATTTTAGAAATTTTATGAATTGATCGATATAGTGTTGCAACACTTAGGGATTGTGATTTATTTTATCTTGGTATTATCATGTTTTTATTTTGAAAATAAATTGTAGAAGAATTTTTCACTTATTCTGTCCAAGGTCCAGTTTTTTCTACATATTTAGCTAACGACCTCCATACACACCTTTATCCCTTTTGCAGATTAAGCGCCTAATCTCCATAACTTTTTCACTGTATGTAATAAGTTAGCAGAGCATTGCACCCACTTGCAAATGGATGATTAACCCCTTAATACCAAAAACGGAATAACAAATGACAAAAACTTTTTTCAAACAGTCACAACAACTGCCACAGCTCTACTGTGGCTTTTTACCTCCCTCAATACGACTTTTGAACCCTTCAGAGAAGTCCTGGATCATGCAGGAAGAAGCTGGATGTCTGTGTCTGTATTTTGTGCTGCGCAAAAAAGCGCTAAAATAGGCCCCTCCCACTCATATTACAACAGTGGAAAGCCTCAGGGAACTGTTTCTAGGCAAAATTCAAGCCAGCCATGTGGAAAAAACTAGGCCCCAATAAGTTTTATCACCAATCATATATAAAAAACGATTAAACATGCCAGCAAACGTTTTAAAATACACTTTAATAAGAGTATGTATCTCTATTAATAAGCCTGATACCAGTCGCTATCACTGCATTTAAGGCTTTACTTACATTACTTCGGTATCAGCAGCATTTTCTAGCAAATTCCATCCCTAGAAAAATATTTTAACTGCACATACCTTATTGCAGGAAAACCTGCACGCCATTCCCCCTCTGAAGTTACCTCACTCCTCAGAATATGTGAGAACAGCAAAGGATCTTAGTTACTTCTGCTAAGATCATAGAAAACGCAGGCAGATTCTTCTTCTAAATACTGCCTGAGATAAACAGTACACTCCGGTACCATTTAAAAATAACAAACTTTTGATTGAAGAAATAAACTAAGTATAAAACACCACAGTCCTCTTACGACCTCCATCTTTGTTGAGAGTTGCAAGAGAATGACTGGATATGGCAGTGAGGGGAGGAGCTATATAGCAGCTCTGCTGTGGGTGATCCTCTTGCAACTTCCTGTTCGGAAGGAGAATATCCCACAAGTAATGGATGATCCGTGGACTGGATACACTTTACAAGAGAAAACAGAATTTATGCTTACCTGATAAATTTCTTTCTCTTGTGATATATCGAGTCCACGGATTCATCCATACTTGTGGGATATTCTCCATCCCTACAGGAAGTGGCAAAGAGAGCACCCACAGCAGAGCTGTCTATATAGCTCCTCCCTTAGCTCCGCCCCCCAGTCATTCGACCGAAGGCTAGGAAGAAAAAGGAGAAACTATAGGGTGCAGTGGTGACTGAAGTTTTTTAATTAAAAATATACTACCCGTCTTAAACAGACGAATCGGTCGAATGACTGGGGGGCGGAGCTAAGGGAGGAGCTATATAGACAGCTCTGCTGTGGGTGCTCTCTTTGCCACTTCCTGTAGGGATGGAGAATATCCCACAAGTATGGATGAATCCGTGGACTCGATACATCACAAGAGAAAGAAATTTATCAGGTAAGCATAAATTCTGTTTTCTCTTGTAAGATGTATCGAGTCCACGGATACATCCATACTTGTGGGATACCAATACCAAAGCTTTAGGACACGGATGAAGGGAGGGACAAGACAGGTACCCTAAATGGAAGGCACCACTGCTTGTAAAACCTTTCTCCCAAAAATAGCCTCCGAAGAAGCAAAAGTATAGAATTTGGAAAATTTGGAAAAAATATGAAGCGAAGACCAAGTCGCCGCCTTACAAATCTGTTCAACAGAAGCCTAATTTTTAAAAGCCCATGTGGAAGCCACTGCTCTAGTAGAATGAGCAGTAATTCTTTCAGGAGGCTGCTGGCCAGCAGTCTCATAAGCCAAACGGATGATGCTTTTCAGCCAAAAGGAAAGAGAGGTAGCCGTAGCCTTTTGACCTCTCCCTTTACCAGAATAAACAACAAACAATAAAGATGTTTGACGGAAATCTTTAGTTGCTTGTAAGTAGAACTTTAAAGCACGAACCACATCAAGATTGTGCAACAGACGTTCCTTCTTTGAAGAAGGATTAGGACACAGTGAAGGAACAACAATCTCCTGATTGATATTCCTATTAGAAACAACCTTAGGAAGAAACCCAGGTTTGGTACGCAAAACCACCTTATCTGCATGGAAAACTAGGTAAGGTGAGTCACACTGTAAAGCAGATAACTCAGAAACTCTTTGAGCCGAAGAGATAGCTACTAAAAACAAAACTTTCCAAGATAGAAGCTTAATATCTATGGAATGCATAGGTTCAAACGGAACCCCTTGAAGAACATTAAGAACCAAATTTAGGCTCCATGGTGGAGCAACAGGTTTAAATACAGGCTTGATCCTGACCAAGGCCTGACTAAACGCTTGAACGTCTGGGACATCTGCCAGACGTTTGTGTAAAAGAATAGACAAAGCAGATATTTGTCCTTTTAAGGAACTAACTGATAATCCCTTCTCCAATCCTTCTTGGAGAAAGGACAAAATTCTAGGAATCCTAATCTTACTCCATGAGTAACCCTTGGATTCACACCAAATCACGCCAAATTCTAGGATTCACGCCAAATCTTATGATAGATTTTCCTGGTGACAGGCTTTCTAGCCTGAATCAGGGTATCAATGACCGACTCAGAGAAACCACGCTTTGATAGAATCAGGCGTTCAATCTCCAAGCAGTCAGACGCAGAGAAATTAGATTTGGATGCTTGAATGGACCTTGGATTAGAAGGTCCTGCCTCATTGGCAGAGTCCACGATGGAACAGATGACATGTCCACCAGGTCTGCATACCAAGCCCTGCGTGGCCACGCAGGCGCTATCAGAATCACAGAAGCTCTCTCCTGCTTGATTCTGGCAACCAGACGTGGGAGGAGAGGAAACGGTGGAAATACATAAGCCAGATTGATGGACCAGGGCACTGCTAGAGCATCTATCAGTACCGCCTGGGGATCCCGGGACCTGGACCCATAACAAGGAAGTTTGGCGTTCTGTCGGGACGCCATCAGATCCAATTCTGGTGTGCCCCATAGCTGAATCAGCTGGGCAAATACCTCCGGATGGAGCTCCCACTCCCCCGGATGAAAAGTCTGACGACTTAGGAAATCCGCCTCCCAGTTCTCTACCCCTGGGATATGGATTGCTGAGAGATGGCAAGAGTGATCCTCCGCCCATCGGATTATTTTGGTTACCTCCATCATCGCTAGAGAACTCTGTGTTCCTCCTTGATGATTGATATAGGCTACAGTCGTGATGTTGTCCGACTGAAACCTGATGAATTTGGCCGCAGCTAGCTGAGGCCATGCCTGAAGTGCATTGAATATCGCTCTCAGTTCTAGAATATTTATCAGGAGGAGAGATTCCTCCCGAGACCATAAGCCCTGTGCTTTCAGGGATTTCCAGACTGCACCCCAGCCTAGCAGGCTGGCATCTGTAGTTACCATGAGCCACTCTGGCCTGCGGAAACACATTCCCTGAGACAGGTGGTCCTGAGACAACCACCAGAGAAGAGAATCTCTGGTCTCTTGGTCCAGATGCAGTTGAGGAGATAAATCTGCATAATCCCCATTCCACTGTTTGAGCATGCATAGTTGCAGTGGTCTGAGGTGTAGACGGGCATAAGGAACTATGTCCATTGCCGCTACCATGAGTCCGATTACCTCCATACACTGAGCCACTGATTTCCGAGGAATGGAATGAAGAGCTCGGCAAGTGATTAAAAGTTTTGATTTTCTGACCTCCGTCAGAAATATTTTAATTTCTACCGAGTCTATCAGAGTCCCTAGGAAGGAAACTCTTGTGAGAGGGTCCTCATCTTATTTGTTTTATCCTGAGGGAGGGCATGGCCTTTCCCTCCAGTGATGTCTGAAATAATTTCTTTCAGTGTAGGCCCGAATAGGGACTTTCCTTTGAAAGAGATGTTCAACAACTTAGATTTTGATGCCACATCAGCAGACCAGGACTTAAGCCATAACGCCCTGCATGCTAAAATGGCAAAACCTGAATTCTTAGCCGCTAATTTAGCCATTTGGAAAGCGGCATCTGTAATGAAAGAATTAGCCAACTTAAGGGCCTTAATTCCATCCATAATATCCTCTAATGGAGTCTCCATCTGAAGAGCCTCTTCTAGAGCCTCGAACCAGAAAGCAGCTGCAGTAGTTACAGGAACAATGCATGCAATAGGTTGGAGAAGAAAACCTTGATGAACAAAAATTTTCTTTAGGAGACCCTCTAATTGTTTATCCATAGGATCTTTGAAAGCACAACTGTCTTCGATAGGTATAGTTTTACGCTTAGTAAGAGTAGAAATAGCTCCCTCCACCTTAGGAACAGTCTGCCACCAGTCCTGTATGGTGTCAGATATGGGAAACATTTTCTTAAAAACAGGAGGGGGAGCGAACAGAATACCTGGTCTATCCCACTCCTTAGTAACAATTGTCACAATCCTTTTAGGGACTGGAAAAACTTCAGTATAAACAGGAACCTCTAAGTATCTGTCCATTTTACACAATTTATCTGGGACCACTATAGGGTCACAATCGTCTAGATGTAGTCTAGATAAGGCGCCACTGCTATGCCCCGTGGTTGTAGAACCGCCAGAAGGGACCCTAGCACCCTTGTGAAAATTCTGTGAATAGGGATGTGTAGATACGCATCCTTTAAGTCCACGGTGGTCATATATTGACCCTCCTGGATCAGAGGTAGAATAGACCGAATAGTCTCCATCTTGAATGATGGAACTTTGAGGAACTTGTTTAGAATGTTGAGATCCAAGATTGTTCTGAAAGTTCCCTCTTTTTTGGAAACCACAAACAGGTTTGAGTAAAAACCTAGCCCCTGTTCCTCTTTTGGGACTGGGCGGATCACCCCATGGTATGTAGGTCTTCTACACAGCGTAAGAACGCCTATCTCTTTGTCTGTTTACAGACAATCGAGAAATGTGAAAAGTCCCCCTTGGAAGAGAGCCTTTGAATTCCAGAAAATATCCCTGGGACACAATTTCTAAAACCCAGGGATCGTGAACATCTCTTGCCCAAGCCTGAGCGAAGAGAGAGAGTCTGCCCCCTACTAGCTCCGGTCCTGGATCGGGGGCTACCCCTTCATGCTGTCTTAGAGGCAGCTGCAGGCTTCTTGGCCTGTTTACCCTTGTTCCAAGCCTGGTTAGGTCTCCAGACTGACCTGGATTGGGCAAAATTCCCCTCTTGCTTTGCAGCAGAGGAAGCTGAAGCGGGACCACTCTTGAAATTCCAAAAGGAACGAAAATTATTTTGTTTGGTCCTCATCTTATTTGATCTATCCTGAGGGAGGGCATGACCTTTCCCTCCAGTGATGTCTGAAATAATCTCTTTCAGTTCAGGCCCGAATAGGGTCTTTCCTTTGAAAGGGATGTTCAAAAGTTTAGTTTTAGATGACACATCAGCAGACCAGGATTTAAGCCATAACGCTCTGCGTGCTAAAATGGCAAAACCTGAATTCTTTGCCGCTAATTTAGCCAGTTGAAAAGTGGCATCTATAATAAAAGAATTAGCCAATTTAAGGGCCTTAATTCTGTCCAAAATTTCCTCTAATGTAGTCTCCATCTGAAGAGCCTCTTCTAGAGCCTCAAACCAGAAAGCAGCTGCAGTAGTTGCAGGAACAATGCACGCAATAGGTTGAAGAAGAAAACCTTGATGAACAAAAATTTTCTTTAGGAGACCCTCTAATTTTTTATCCACAGGATCTTTGAAAGCACAACTGACTTCAATAGGTATAGTTGTACGCTTAGACAGAGTAGAAATAGCTCCTTAGGAACTGTCTGCCACGAGTCCCGCATGGTGTCAGATATGGGAAACATTTTCTTAAAAACAGGAGGGGGAGCGAACGGAATACCTGGTCTATCCCACTCCTTAGTAACAATAGTCACAATCCTCTTAGGGACTGGAAAAACTTCAGTATAAACAGGAACCTCTAAGTATCTGTCCATTTTACACAATTTCTCTGGGACCACTATAGGGTCACAATCGTCTAGAGTAGCTAATACCTCCTTGAGCAATGAGCGGAGGTGTTCAAGCTTAAATTTAAAGGCCGTCATATCAGAATCCGTCTGAGGGAGCGTCTTTCCTGAATCAGAAATCTCTCCCTCAGATAACAAATCCCTTACCCCTACTTCAGAATATTGTGAGGGTATATCGGATACGGCTACTAAAGCGTCAGATGGCTCAGCATTTGTTCTTAACCCAGAGCTGTCACGCTTTCCTTGTAAACCAGGCAGTTTAGAGAAAACCTCTGTGAGGGTTTTATTCATAACTATGGCCATGTCTTGTAAAGTAAATGAATTCGACACATTAGAGGTACTTGGCGTCACTTGTGCGGGCGTTACTGGTTGTGACACTTGGGGAGAGCTAGATGCTAAACCCTCATTTCCTTCTAACTGAGAATCATCTATTGCAATATTTTTAAGTGCTAAAATATGCTCTTTATAATTTATAGACATATTAGTGCAAGTGGGACACATTCTAAGAGGGGGCTCCACAATGGCTTCTAAACACATAGAACAAGGATTTTCCTTGGTGTCAGACATGTTAAACAGGCTAGTAATGAAACAAACAAGCTTGGAAAACACTTTAATCAAAGAAAATAACACTTTAAACAAAAACGGTACTGTGCCTTTAAGAGAAAAAAAGCTGCACAAACTCTGCAAAACAGTGTAAAAAAGCAGTAAACAAAACAAAATTTTTACAGTAGCATCATAAAGCCTTAGTAACTTTGCACCACTATGCAAATAAACAATTAACCCCTTAATGTAAAACTGGATTGAAAAAAACTTCAAAACCGGTAAAATAACGTTCAGCACCTTGACACAGCTCTGCTGTGGTGCCTACCTGCCCTTTAGGAACTATTTGTGGGCGAAAAAACCTCTTTACAGCCCTCAAATACAGCAGGAATCTCTGGAGAAGTAGCTGGATGCTTCTGAGGTAAATAAACTGTGCAACTGAAAATAGGCCCCTCCCACCTCACTCGATGTTATGGGGCCTAAAAGAAACACCACAGAGTGTTTCTTAAACTAATAACCCTTAAACAAGCCACAAAGACCCCTTAAAGTCCCTCAAAAAATGTTATATTTTTAATTAAACCAAAACGTTTTTTCCTATTAGTGTCACCAGTAACTATGAGCCCTTTATGCAAGCTTGGATTCCTCTTTTACTGAATACAGCTTACCTTCCCCTCATGGGGATATTGCCAGCCTTTTCTAGAAATAACACAGTCTGTCTAGAAAAAAATAGACTGAACATACCTTAATGCAGTCTAGCCTGCAAACTGTTCTCCCAACTGAAGTTTTCCTGTACTCTTCAGCCCTTGTGAGAACAGCAGTGGATCTTAGTTACAAAATGCTAAGATCATGATCCTCCTTGCAGAAATCTTCATCCCTTTTCTTCCAGAGAGTAAATAGTACACACCGGTACCATTTAAAATAAAAACTAACATTTTTGTCACCACACTCACTTTACCCTTCCTAGCAGTTAAGCAGGCAAAGAGAATGACTGGGGGCGGAGCTAAGGGAGGAGCTATATAGGCAGCTCTTCTGTGGGTGCTCTCTTTGCCACTTCCTGTAGGGAAGGAGAATATCCCACAAGTATGGATGAATCCGTGGACTCGATACATCTTACAAGAGAAAATAAAACAAATTAGATAATAGAAGTAAATTTAAATGTTGTTTAAAATTGTATTCTCTAACTGAATCATGAAAGAAAAATTAGCAACCAGACAGGGGACACCAAGACTGCAGGAAGATGATGATTTCAAACTGAATAAGACAAAATATAAAGCAAAACCAGTCTTTTTTTCCCCATTTTTATCGCATTTTACTCAATGTTATACACAAGAGTAAAGAATACAAAAAACAAAGTAAATTTCAATAAAGATTACACAAAGTCTGTTACTTCTGATGATTATTATTATTATCAGTTATTATCAGTTATTTGTAGAGCTCCAACAGATTCCGTAGCGCTAATTAATACTCCATTGAGCTTCAATTATATTTTTACTTGTAAAGGGCCAGATTACGAGTGGAGCAGTATTTCTCGCTCTTGCGCTAACTCCACTAGCAGTAAGTCTTTAGCACACGTTGGGTAGCGTTTTTATTACAAGTTGAAATTAAAATGTGCGCACATAAAAAGCCGAAGTTAGCATATTGCGTACGCTTTAGCTAATTCCCCCACATAACTCAATGGAGTAAAAAAAGTGGAAAAAAAACTAAACCCATACACATGTGCAAACCAAAATTTCTAACCCAAGATGAAAATATGAATATTTCACATTCCAAAGTTCTTCTTTACTCACGAAAGAAGAATGAGTGGTATTTGGTAGACTTAAGTCTACCAAAGACCACTAATACTACTTTAGTTAGTACTTAAGTTTACCGAATAGCACTCATACTTCTTTAGCTAGTACTTAAGTCTACCAATGACTACTCATACTACTTTAGTTAGCACTTAGGTCTACCAAATACCACTCATACCAATTAAGTTAGTACTTATGTCTACCAAATACCACTCATACTAATTTAGTTAGTACTTATGTCTACCAAATACCACTCATACTTCTTTAGTTAGTACTTAAGTCTACCAAAGACCATTCATACTTCTTTAGTTAGTACTACTCATACTACTTTAGTGCTTGAATCTACCAAAGACTACTCATACTACTTTAGTTAGTATTTAGCTCTACCGAATACCACTCATACCAATTAAGTTAGTACTTATGTCTACCAAATACCACTCATACTAATTTAGTTAGTACTTAAGTCTACCAAATACCACTCATACTTCATTAGTTAGTACCTAGGTCTACCAAAGACTACTCATACTAATTTAGTTAGTACTTAAAGGGACATTATACACTCATTTTTTCATTGCATAAATGTTGTGTAGATGATCTATTTATATAGCCCATAAAGTTGTTGTTTTTTTAAAAATGTATAGTTTTGCTTATTTTTAAATAACATTGCTCTGATTTTCAGACTCCTAACCAAGCCCCAAAGTTTTAGGAGAATACCGTCAGATACATACTCCAGCTTGCTCCTGTTTGTGTAAAGGGTCTTTTCATATGCAAAAGAAGAGGGAGGGGGGAGGGTCTTATTTCCCACTTGCAGTGGGCTTTACAGCTAGCTTTTCAACAGACCTAAACTGAAAGCTTCTAAGTAAGTTTTTAAGCAGTTTTATAATGGATTTTTATATCAGTATCTGTGCATCTTATTCTTTATAGTAATGTCTATTACATGCAGTTATATGAAAATGGGTGTATACTGTCCCTTTAAGTCTACTCGTACTATTTAGTTAGTACTTAAGTCTACCAAATATAACTTATACTTCATTAGTTAGTACTTAAGTCTACCAAAGACTACTCATACTACTTTAGTTAGTACTTAAGTCTACTAAATACCACTCATACTTCATTAGTTAGTACTTACGTCTACCAAAGACTACTCATACTACTTTAGTTAGTACTTAAGTCTACCAAAGACTACTCATACTACTTTAGTTAGTACTTAAGTCTACTAAATACCACTCATACTTCATTAGTTAGTACTTACGTCTACCAAAGACTACTCATACTACTTTAGTTAGTACTTACGTCTACCAAATACCACTCATACTTCATTTGTTAGCACTTACGTCTACCAAAGACTACTCATACTACTTTAGTTAGTACTTAAGTCTACTAAATACCACTCATACTTCATTAGTTAGTACTTACGTCTACCAAAGACTACTCATACTACTTTAGTTAGTACTTACGTCTACCAAATACCACTCATACTTCATTTGTTAGCACTTACGTCTACCAAAGACTACTCATACTACTTTAGTTAGTACTTAAAGGGACATGAGACCCAAATTTTTTCTTTCGTGATTTAGAAAGAGCATGTCATTTTAAACAACTTTCTAATTTACTTCTATTATATAATTTGCTTCATTCTCTTGATATCACTTGCTGGAAAGCATATCTAGATATGCTCAGTAGCTGCTGATTGGTTGCTGCACATAGAGGCCTGGTGTGATTGGCTCACACATGTGCATTGCTATTTCTTCAACAAAGGATATCTAAAGAATTGAGCAAATTAGATAATAGAATTAAATTGGAAAGTTGTTTAAAATTACATGCCCTATCTGAATCATGAAAGTTTAATTTTGACTAGACTGTCCCTTTAAGTCTACCAAATACAACTCATACTTCATTAGTTAGTACTTAGGTCTACCAAAGACCACTTATACTATTTTAATTACTAACTAAAGTAGTATGAGTAGTACTAACTAAAGTAGTATGAGTGGTCTTTGGTAGACCTAAGTACTAACTAAAGTAGTATGAGTAGTACTAACTAAAGTAGTATGAGTGGTCTTTGGTAGACCCAAGTACTAACTAAAGTAGTATGAGTAGTACTAACTAAAGGGACAGTAAAGTCAAAATTAAACTTTCATGATTCAGAAAGAGCAAGCAATTTTAAGAGACTTTCCATGTTGCTTCTGTTATCAAATTTGCGTTGTTCTCTTTGTATCTTTTATTGAAGAGTAGAACTAGGCAGGCTCATAAGAGCTCAGGAGTGTGCACGTGTATTTAGTACTCTATAGCAGCAGTGTTTTGCAATATTGTATAAGAAATCTACAAATAATGTTGCAAAACACTACTGCCATAGAGTACTAAATACACATGCACACTCCTGAGCTCTTATGAGCTTGCCTAGTTTTACTCTTTAATAAAAGATATCAAAAGAACAAAGCAAATTTGATCACAGAAGAAAATTGAAAGTTGTTTAAAATTGTATTCTCTAACTGAATCATGAAAGGTGTTAAGCATTTAAAAGAGACTTAGCAATGTACATTATTTATTTTAGCTGTGCTAGCACTTCAAACTATATATATATATATATATATATATATATATATATATATATATATATATATATATATATATTAAAATAAGAAAACATTACTTTGTAAACTTTTTGTTGTTGTTGATTTCTGACACATATAAATGTGGTTTTATAAGCCTGTATATACCTGTATTCTACATAATATCTAATAACAAATTCTGAAAAAAATACATCTATTTAGTGGTACTTTAGTTACTATCAAATTAACTACTACTGTACTGCCAATAATTTACCTCTTCTCTTGGGCACACAAAGGAGCAGTTATTTGAACACGACACCGGATACAAAGGGCAATACACTCTTATATGACCCTGAAAAAGAAAACCAACAAATTCTACCTTAAATATCATTATAATTACAATTGATCGATACTGTACATGTACCTCAATATTTAAAGCTCAGCACCAGGGCTGTCCTTTTATTTTCTATATTGAATTATCACTAGACTATAGAACATCCAAATTTTGTTCAAAGGTATTCAATATAACAATGACCCATCTCTTACATGATATATATATATATATATATATATATATATATATATATATATATATATATATATATATATATATATTTATATATTAAGGATGCACTGAAATGAAAATTCTGGACCGAAACCGATACCGAAAATTCAGGATGTCCCTGGCCGAAAACCGAAACTGAAATTATTTTTTTCTTTTTTTAACTACGGTGTGTGTGTAGCTGAGAGAGCTTGTAGACGGGAAATCTCCAACAAATGGGTGTGGTCACGTACCGTAGGGCGTGATCTGCAGTGAAACTGGTGGAGCTCTACAAGGGAGAGCGTGGTTATAGCCAGACAACAATAAGAGGTGAAAATGTGTTTTGTTTTTGGGTGTAGTTATCCGTGCGATAGGCGTGGCTGCACCTGATCATCTCTCATCGTATCTCTGCCTAGTTCCTGGTTTGGGTCTCACACTGACCCGTCAGATTATATGTCCGGAGCCCCAAATGGAGTCTGCCTGTCACCTATCACCAGGACCACCGGACTTAGCTACGACCTTACGTGCAAGGTGGTTATAGAAAGTTACTATGCTTTTTTGTATACACTGTCTGGTCTGGTGGGTGCTAATTTGTACCAACTGTGTGTGAGCTTGGGGCTTATGCATATATAGTGTGCACGCATATTTGCCTCAGGCGAATAGAATGTCTACGCACAAGAGGCTGATGTATGAGCACTGTATATAAGGCTTATACATATTCACTGTGTGTGCTTAGGGCTGTGTCTGATAATATCAAGTGTTTATAAACATGTTACTTATCCTCCTTTGAAAACTGTATTCAGAATTTTGGTTTCCTTCTAAAAAAAAAAAAAGGGCACTGCTGGTTTCAAATATCATCATGTCATGGTACTTATGTGTGTGCTCTGTGTACCATGCCAGTTCTGTGCTGCTCACCTTATGCTAAGGATATACATTTAACTCAATAGAACAGGAGAGGGCTGTAGATTTTTAGCCATATTGGTCCTCTTTGGGCCGAAATTGGAATTGCACATTTTCGGCGGCTCAAATTTTGGTCCATCGCTAGTATTATTCTTTATTTAGTTCAGAGTAACAGAATCAGATTTAACCTTTTTTTTTTTTTTTTTTTTTTTTTTACCAATTGTCAAAATAAAGTATAGTCCTAGAAAACTATTATTATATGCAAAACAGTAAGTCAAGTAATGAACTCAAACAGCAGCTCTAGGCTGGCATCAAATTTAAAATATGCTACACAATAATTTTACCGAAAATAAAAGGCCAAAAAAACGAAAAACGAAATACCCAAAAATGCCATTTTCGGCCTATATATATATATATATATATATATATATATTCTTGTTTTTGCCAAAACAGTATCCCCTTTTAATAGGGGCTCTACCCTGGCATAAATATAAACTAATATGAATTTTTCATTATCATTATCAGCCTGGTATAAAAGAAAATAAATATCTGATGTGGTATTATAACATACTATCCACATTACTCTGTCGATTTCTATAGCCACCTGTTTCCTAGTTGCTTAATATTTTTGAAGTTTCTAGAGGTAGCAGTTTAAGAGGCCATACTAGTAGGAAAATATCATGTTCTAATGCGTTAGAGCATGTGATTTTAAGACTATTGAACCTACACTACTGTATGTTAAATCCATGCAGAGGAAGTACTGCTCGGGACTAGCAGAGCAGATATAAGCTACGTTTACGGCCTTTTGAGCCAAAACGCGTCAGCAGACAGTCCTCGGAGTGGAGCTCTCACCACTCACACTGCCACTTGATCATTGTTTGTTTTACTTCCTTTGCTAAGGAGGTTTTAAGAATTCTACAATAAAGTTTTCCTTCATTGACATCTGTGACTACGAGTGCAC
The DNA here is from genome assembly GCF_027579735.1 of Bombina bombina. NCBI lineage: Eukaryota > Metazoa > Chordata > Amphibia > Anura > Bombinatoridae > Bombina > Bombina bombina. The sequence goes on along the minus strand of NC_069502.1, from coordinate 1,112,845,860 downwards.
CTCTTCTTTTGTGCTGTACTAGCAGAGCAGAGCCTTAAAATCAAATGGCCTAACAAATTAGCACATGTAATATTTTTACTATTATGGCCCTTGCAAGACCTGCAACCAATCATATACAAGTTTTGCTACCATCAGCAAGTCACTCTGACCTTAATATATTAATTATGGCAATTTTAGCTACATAAATTACTATTTTGTTTTTCAAAAGGATTAATTCTTGAGTCTTTGTAGATTTATCATTAAAACAACATATAAAGGAAATCGGTTTCTATCTTTCTGAGCACTAACAAAGTGTTACCTTCAGGTTTATTGAAGCCATGTTCTGACTGCAGTATTTACACTTTTCCTCTCTTAATTTACAGTGCGTGTCCAGATGGTCCTTCAAGTCCTTTTGCAGCATTTTGTCATGGCATCCTTCATTGGTACATGCAATTTTTTCAGACAAGCATTTGCCTAGATGATCCTGTGAGCAGACAATTTTTAAACCAATTGTTCTACTTAATTTGTGGGTATCTCTCTAATTTCTTACATAGGACACAATTTATAAACTATAATGAGACGTCTATTTTATAGTTGTGTTCACAATGGCATATTTGATTCAATGTAATTAAAGGGACAGTGTACTCAGAAAAGCTGCAAATAAGAGTTCATTGTATTTAAAGCTGGTGCAAGAACAACCTTTAAAAAAGGCTTGTCTATCTTTCTTATCTCACACTGGGAGGTTAATTTCTTGTGATGTCTCTGCAGTTTCCTACTGGATGTCTACCTCAAGCTCAATCTCTCAAAAAACATAATTTATGTAAGAACTTACCTGATAAATTAATTGATTTCATGGTGGCAAGAGTCCATGAGCTAGCGACGTATGGGATATACATTCCTACCAGGAGGGGACAAAGTTTCCCAAACCTCAAATTCCTATAAATACACCTCCCACCTCACTCATACCTCAGTTTAACATATAGCCAAGTTAGTGAGGTGTAAAAGGAGTAAAAGGTTAAAAAAAGAGGAACAGGATAAAACATAATTTATGCTTACTTGATAAATTTATTTCTCTTGTAGTGTATCCAGTCCACGGATCATCCATTACTTGTGGGATATTCTCCTTCCCAACAGGAAGTTGCAAGAGGATCACCCACAGCAGAGCTGCTATATAGCTCCTCCCCTCACTGCTATATCCAGTCATTCGACCGAAACAAGACGATAAAGGAGAAACCATAGGGTGCAGTGGTGACTGTAGTTTAATTAAAATTTAAACCTGCCTTAAAAGGACAGGGCGGGCCGTGGACTGGATACCCTACAAGAGAAATAAATTTATCAGGTAAGCATAAATTATGTTTTCTCTTGTTAAGTGTATCCATTCCACGGATCATCCATTACTTGTGGGATACCAAAGCTAAAGTACACGGATGATGGGAGGGACAAGGCAGGAACTTAAACGGAAGGAATTACTGCCTGTAGAACCTTTCTCCCATAAACAGCCTCCGAAGAAGCAAAAGTGTCAAATTTGTAAAATTTTGAAAAGGTGTGAAGCGAAGACCAAGTCGCAGCCTTGCAAATCTGTTCAACAGAGGCCTCATTTTTAAAGGCCCAGGTGGAAGCCACAGCTCTAGTAGAATGAGCTGTAATCCTTTCAGGGGGCTGCTGTCCAGCAGTCTCATAGGCTAAGCGTATTATGCTCCGAAGCCAAAAGGAGAGAGAGGTTGCTGAAGCTTTTTGACCTCTCCTCTGTCCAGAGTAAACGACAAACAGGGCAGATGTTTGACGAAAATCTTTAGTAGCCTGTAAGTAAAACTTCAAGGCACGGACTACGTCCAGATTATGCAAAAGACGTTCCTTCTTTGAAGAAGGATTAGGACACAATGATGGAACAACAATCTCTTGATTAATATTCCTGTTAGAAACCACCTTAGGTAAAAACCCAGGTTTGGTACGCAGAACTACCTTGTCTGAATGAAAGATCAGATAAGGAGAATCACAATGTAAGCAGATAACTCAGAGACTCTTCGAGCCGAGGAAATAGCCATCAAAAACAGAACTTTCCAAGATAAAAGTTTAATATCAATGGAATGAAGGGGTTCAAACGGAACTCCCTGAAGAACTTTAAGAACCAAGTTTAAGCTCCACGGGGGAGCAACAGTTTTAAACACAGGCTTAATCCTAACCAAAGCCTGACAAAATGCCTGGACGTCTGGAACTTCTGCCAGACGCTTGTGCAAAAGAATAGACAGAGCAGAGATCTGTCCTTTTAAAGAACTAGCTGATAAGCCTTTGTCCAAACCCTCTTGGAGAAAGGACAATATCCTAGGAATCCTAACCTTACTCCATGAGTAATTCTTGGATTCACACCAATAAAGATATTTACGCCATATCTTATGGTAGATTTTCCTGGTGACAGGCTTCCGAGCCTGTATTAAGATATCAATGACTGACTCGGAGAAGCCACGCCTTGATAGAATCAAGCATTCAATCTCCATGCAGTCAGTCTCAGAGAAATTAGATTTGGATGATTGAAAGGACCTTGTATTAGAAGGTCCTGCCTCAGAGGCAGAGTCCATGGTGGAAGAGATGACATGTCCACTAGGTCTGCATACCAGGTCCTGCGTGGCCACGCAGGAGCTATCAGAAACACAGATGCTCTCTCCTGTTTGATTTTGGCAATCAGTCGAGGGAGCAGAGGAAACGGTGGAAACACATAGGCCAGGTTGAAGAACCAAGGAGCTGCTAGAGCATCTATCAGCGTTGCTCCTGGGTCCCTGGACCTGGATCCGTAACAAGAAAGCTTGGCGTTCTGGCGAGACGCCATGAGATCCAGTTCTGGTTTGCCCCAACGATGGACCAGTTGAGCAAACACCTCCGGATGGAGTTCCCACTCCCCCGGATGAAAAGTCTGACGACTTAGAAAATCCGCCTCCCAGTTCTCTACGCCTGGGATGTGGATCGCTGACAGGTGGCAAGAGTGAGACTCTGCCCAGCGAATTATCTTTGAGACTTCTAACATCGCTAGGGAACTCCTGGTTCCCCCTTGATGGTTGATGTAAGCCACAGTCGTGATGTTGTCCGACTGAAATCTGATGAACCTCAGTGTTGCTAACTGAGGCCAAGCTAGAAGAGCATTGAATATTGCTCTTAACTCCAGAATATTTATTGGGAGGAGTTTCTCCTCCTGAGTCCACGATCTCTGAGCCTTCAGGGAGTTCCAGACTGCGCCCCAACCTAGAAGGCTGGCATCTGTTGTTACAATCGTCCAATCTGGCCTGCGAAAGGTCATACCCTTGGACAGATGGACCCGAGAAAGCCACCAGAGAAGAGAATCTCTGGTCTCTTGATCCAGATTTAGTAGAGGGGACAAATCTGAGTAATCCCCATTCCACTGACTTAGCATGCATAATTGCAGCGGTCTGAGATGCAGGCGCGCAAATGGCACTATGTCCATTGCCGCTACCATTAAGCCGATTACTTCCATGCACTGAGCCACTGAGGGGCGTGGAATGGAATGAAGGACACGGCAAGCATTTAGAAGTTTTGATAACCTGGACTCCGTCAGGTAAATTTTCATCTCTACAGAATCTATAAGAGTCCCTAGGAAGGAGACTCTTGTGAGTGGTGATAGAGAACTCTTTTCCACGTTCACTTTCCACCCATGCGACCTCAGAAATCTCTGTATGAGACTTGGCAATTTGAAAGCTTGACGCCTGTATCAGGATGTCGTCTAGATACGGAGCCACCGCTATGCCTCGCGGTCTTAGAACCGCCAGAAGTGAGCCCAGAACCTTTGTAAAAATTCTCGGGGCAGTGGCCAACCCGAAGGGAAGAGCTACAAATTGGTAATGCCTGTCTAGAAAGGCAAACCTTAGGTACCGATGATGATCTTTGTGAATCGGTATGTGAAGGTAGGCATCCTTTAAGTCCACTGTGGTCATGTACTGACCCTCTTGGATCATGGGTAGGATGGTCCGAATAGTTTCCATTTTGAATGATGGAACTCTGAGGAATTTGTTTAAGATCTTTAGATCCAAGATTGGTCTGAAGGTTCCCTCTTTCTTGGGAACCACAAACAGATTTGAATAAAATCCCTGTCCTTGTTCCAGGACTGGTTAGGTTTCCAGGCCTGTCTGGAATGAGCAACAGTTCCCTCTTGTTTTGAAGAGGAGGAAGTTGATGCAGCTCCTGCCTTGAAATTTCGAAAGGCACGAAAATTAGACTGTTTGGCCTTTGATTTGGCCCTGTCCTGAGGAAGGGTATGACCCTTGCCTCCAGTAATGTCAGCAATAATTTCCTTCAAGCCAGGCCCGAATAAGGTCTGCCCCTTGAAAGGAATGTTGAGTAATTTAGACTTTCAAGTCACGTCAGCTGACCAGGATTTAAGCCATAGCGCCCTACGCGCCTGGATGGCGAATCCGGAATTCTTAGCCGTTAGTTTAGTCAAATGAACAATGGCATCAGAAACAAATGAGTTAGCTAGCTTAAGCGTTCTAAGCTTGTCAATAATTTCATTCAATGGAGCTGTCTGGATGGCCTCTTCCAGGGCCTCAAACCAGAATGCTGCCGCAGCAGTGACAGGCGCAATGCATGCAAGGGGCTGTAAAATAAAACCTTGTTGAATAAACATTTTCTTAAGGTAACCCTCCAATTTTTTATCCATTGGATCTGAAAAAGCACAACTGTCCTCAACCGGGATAGTGGTACGCTTTGCTAAAGTAGAAACTGCTCCCTCCACCTTAGGGACCGTCTGCCATAAGTCCCGTGTAGTGGCGTCTATTGGAAACATTTTTCTAAATATAGGAGGTGGGGAAAAGGGCACACCGGGTCTATCCCACTCCTTGCTAATAATTTCTGTAAGCCTTTTAGGTATAAGAAAAACGTCAGTACACACCGCATAGTATCTATCCAGCCTACACAATTTCTCTGGAATTGCAACTGTGTTACAGTCATTCAGAGCAGCTAATACCTCCCCAAGCAATACACGGAGGTTCTCAAGCTTAAATTTAAAATTAGAAATCTCTGAATCAGGTTTCCCCGAGTCAGAGATGTCACCCACAGACTGAAGCTCTCCGTCCTCATGTTCTGCATACTGTGACGCAGTATCAGACATGGCTCTTACAGCATTTGCATGCTCTGTATCTCTCCTAACCCCAGAGCTATCGCGCTTGCCTCTTAATTCAGGCAATCTAGATAATACCTCTGACAGGGTATTATTCATGATTGCAGCCATGTCCTGCAAGGTAATCGCTATGGGCGTCCCTGATGTAATTGGCGCCATACTAGCGTGCGTCCCCTGAGCGGGAGGCGAAGGGTCTGACACGTGGGGAGAGTTAGTCGGCATAACTTCCCCCTCGACAGAACCCTCTGGTGATAATTCTTTTATAAATAAAGACTGATCTTTACTGTTTAAGGTGAAATCAATACATTTAGTACACATTCTCCTATGGGGCTCCACCATGGCTTTCAAACATAATGAACAAGCAGGTTCCTCTGTGTCAGACATGTTTAAACAGACTAGCAATGAGACTAGCAAGCTTGGAAAACACTTTAAAGCAAGTTTACAAGCAATATAAAAAAACGTTACTGCGCCTTTAAGAAACACAAATTTTCCCAAATTTTGAAATAACAGTGAAAAAATGCAATTACACTAACGAAATTTTTACAGTGTATGTAATAAGTTAGCAGAGCATTGCACCCACTTGCAAATGGATGATTAACCCCTTAATACCAAAAACGGAATAACAAATGACAAAAACGTTTTTTAAACAGTCACAACTGCCACAGCTCTACTGTGGCTTTTTACCTCCCTCAATACGACTTTTGAAGCCTTTTGAGCCCTTCAGAGAAGTCCTGGATCATGCAGGAAGAAGCTGGATGTCTGTGTCTGTAATTTTTGCTGTGCAAAAAAACGCCAAAATAGGCCCCTCCCACTCATATTACAACAGTGGGAAGCCTCAGGGAACTGTTTCTAGGCAAAATTCAAGCCAGCCATGTGGAAAAAACTAGGCCCCAATAAGTTTTATCACCAAATATATGTAAAAAACGATTAAACATGCCAGCAAACGTTTTAAAATACAATTTTATAAGAGTATGTATCTCTATTAATAAGCCTGATACCAGTCGCTATCACTGCATTTAAGGCTTTACTTACATTACTTCGGTATCAGCAGCATTTTCTAGCAAATTCCATCCCTAGAAAAATATTTTAACTGCACATACCTTATTACAGGAAAACCTGCACGCTATTCCCCCTCTGAAGTTACCTCACTCCTCAGAATATGTGAGAACAGCAAAGAATCTTAGTTACTTCTGCTAAGATCATAGAAAATGCAGGCAGATTCTTCTTCTAAATACTGCCTGAGATAAACAGTACACTCCGGTACCATTTAAAAATAACAAACTTTTGATTGAAGAAATAAACTAAGTATAAAACACCACAGTCCTCTTACAACCTCCATCTTAGTTGAGAGTTGCAAGAGAATGACTGGATATGGCAGTGAGGGGAGGAGCTATATAGCAGCTCTGCTGTGGGTGATCCTCTTGCAACTTCCTGTTGGGAAGGAGAATATCCCACAAGTAATGGATGATCCGTGGACTGGATACACTTAACAAGAGAAATAAAGTGCTTTATATAAAATAAATCATAACCCCCCCAAAAATTGGGTGGGTCTCATGGACTCTTGCCACCATGAAAGAAATGAATTTATCAGGTAAGTTCTTACATAAATTATGTTTTCTTTCATATAGGTGGCAAGAGTCCATGAGCTAGTGACGTATGGGACCTAATACCCAAGATGTGGAAGTCCACGAGTCACTAGAAAGGGATATCATGAAAATCTGGCCTGCTATGGGTACTTGAGGACTGTGGTTGAGAAACATTAACTTATTTCCTCTGCCCAGTCACTACTTTCTGTTGGGGTACCGCAAGGCTCTGTCCTCGGTCCCCTTCTCTTCTAAGACTACACGTCATCATTAGGTTTCATAATAAAGTCTGACGGGTTCCAATATCACCCCCAATCTCTCTATAACTGTCGACAACTCCATCATTACCTCTACCCCGCATGCCCGATGTCTTGGGGTCACATTTGACTCAGATCTTTCTTTCACTCATCACATTCAGTCCTTGGCTAAATCCGGTCATTTCCACCTTAAAAACATCTCTAAAATTAGACATTTCCTTACACAAGACACAACTAAGATTTTAATCCACTCTCATCCTTTCCCGCCTTGACTACTGCAATTCTGTTCTTTCTCGTCTCCGTAGCTGCCGCCTAGCTCCTTTACAATCCATAATGAATGCCTCTGCCAGGCTCATCTTCCTTACACGTCGCTCTTCATCTGCTGCACCTCTCTGCCAATCCCTTTACTGGCTTCCTCTAGCCTTGAGGATTAAACACAAAATTCTGACTCTGACATACAAAGCTCTCATCTGCACTGCTCCCCCCTATATCTCAGACCTTGTCTCTAGATACTCTTCCTCCCGTCCCCTTCGCTCTGCTCACAACCTCCTGCTCTCCTCCTCTCTTGTTACCTCCTCACATTCCTGTTTACAGGACTTCTCCAGACTGGCTCCCATCTTGTGAAAATCTCTGTCTCGCTTCACAAGACTCTCCCCTAGTTTTGAAAGCTTCAAGCACTCCCTAAAGACTCTACTGTTCAGGGATGCATACAACCTACACTACTAACCTTTCTTTATACCAGTTCCTCTCCTCCATTGCAATCCCCTTGAACCCCCTTAGCATGTTTGTAGATCACCTTCTTAAGAGCTGACTATAACAGTGCAACTCCCGGCAGGACCCTTCACCCATTTGATCCTTGTAATCGTTTTTTATATACCACCCATGTTCATAGCACTGCGAAACCTGTTGGCGCTCTACAAATACCTGATGATAATAATAATAATTGTATACCACCTATGTTTATAGCGCTTCAGAATGTGTTGGCGCTCTACAAATAGCCGACAATAATAATAATTTTATTTTGTATTGACTAATGCAACCAACTCCTTAAGCCACTACCTTTCTCTGCACTGCACACTTAGGAATGAATACGATCTTCTCAAACTTATCATTTTAGGTGGCATGAATTTCTGGCTGTCAGTAGTGCCCTTATGCTACTAAAGAGCGTACAAAGCACTGCTTAAAGGGACTGTCTAGTAAAAATTAAACTTTCATGATTCCAATAAGGCGTGCAATTTTAAACACCTTTCCAATTTAATTTTATCATCAAATTTGCTTTGCTCTCTTGGTATTTTTTGCGGAAAGCTAAACCTAGGTAAGCAAATATGCTAATTTCTAAGTTGTTGAACTGACTCTTATTTCAGTGAATTTTGACAGTTTTTCACAGTTAGACACTGCAAGTTCATGTGTGTCTTATAGATAACATTGTGCTCACTCCCATGGAGTCAGCACTGATTGGTTAAAATGCATGTCTGTCAAAGAACTGAAATAAGGAGGCAGTCTGCAAAGGCCTAACAATATAACAGTGTTGGTTATGCAAAATTGGGGAATGGGTAATAAAAAACAGAATTTATGTTTACCTGATAAATTACTTTCTCCAACGGTGTGTCCGGTCCACGGCGTCATCCTTACTTGTGGGATATTCTCTTCCCCAACAGGAAATGGCAAAGAGCCCAGCAAAGCTGGTCACATGATCCCTCCTAGGCTCCGCCTACCCCAGTCATTCGACCGACGTTAAGGAGGAATATTTGCATAGGAGAAACCATATGATACCGTGGTGACTGTAGTTAAAGAAAATAAATTATCAGACCTGATTAAAAAACCAGGGCGGGCCGTGGACCGGACACACCGTTGGAGAAAGTAATTTATCAGGTAAACATAAATTCTGTTTTCTCCAACATAGGTGTGTCCGGTCCACGGCGTCATCCTTACTTGTGGGAACCAATACCAAAGCTTTAGGACACGGATGAAGGGAGGGAGCAAATCAGGTCACCTAAATGGAAGGCACCACGGCTTGCAAAACCTTTCTCCCAAAAACAGCCTCAGAAGAAGCAAAAGTATCAAACTTGTAAAATTTGGTAAAAGTGTGCAGTGAAGACCAAGTCGCTGCCCTACATATCTGATCAACAGAAGCCTCGTTCTTGAAGGCCCATGTGGAAGCCACAGCCCTAGTGGAATGAGCTGTGATTCTTTCAGGAGGCTGCCGTCCGGCAGTCTCGTAAGCCAATCTGATGATGCTTTTAATCCAAAAAGAGAGAGAGGTAGAAGTTGCTTTTTGACCTCTCCTTTTACCAGAATAAACAACAAACAAGGAAGATGTTTGTCTAAAATCCTTTGTAGCATCTAAATAGAATTTTAGAGCGCGAACAACATCCAAATTGTGCAACAAACGTTCCTCCTTCGAAACTGGTTTCGGACACAAAGAAGGCACGACTATCTCCTGGTTAATGTTTTTGTTAGAAACAACTTTTGGAAGAAAACCAGGTTTAGTACGTAAAACCACCTTATCTGCATGGAACACCAGATAAGGAGGAGAACACTGCAGAGCAGATAATTCTGAAACTCTTCTAGCAGAAGAAATTGCAACCAAAAACAAAACTTTCCAAGATAATAACTTAATATCAACGGAATGTAAGGGTTCAAACGGAACCCCCGAAGAACTGAAAGAACTAAGTTGAGACTCCAAGGGGGAGTCAAAGGTTTGTAAACAGGCTTAATTCTAACCAGAGCCTGAACAAAGGCTTGAACATCTGGCACAGCTGCCAGCTTTTTGTGGAGTAACACAGACAAGGCAGAAATCTGTCCCTTCAAGGAACTTGCAGATAATCCTTTCTCCAATCCTTCTTGAAGAAAGGATAGAATCCTAGGAATCTTTACCTTGTCCCAAGGGAATCCTTTAGATTCACACCAACAGATATATTTTTTCCATATTTTGTGGTAAATTTTTCTAGTTACAGGCTTTCTGGCCTGAACAAGAGTATCAATAACAGAATCTGAGAACCCTCGTTTTGATAAGATCAAGCGTTCAATCTCCAAGCAGTCAGCTGGAGTGAGACCAGATTCGGATGTTCGAACGGACCTTGAACAAGAAGGTCTCGTCTCAAAGGTAGCTTTCATGGTGGAGCCGATGACATATTCACCAGATCTGCATACCAAGTCCTGCGTGGCCACGCAGGAGCTATCAAGATCACCGACGCCCTCTCCTGATGGATCCTGGCTACCAGCCTGGGGATGAGAGGAAACGGCGGGAATACATAAGCTAGTTTGAAGGTCCAAGGTGCTACTAGTGCATCTACTAGAGTCGCCTTGGGATCCCTGGATCTGGACCCGTAGCAAGGAACCTTGAAGTTCTGACGAGAGGCCATCAGATCCATGTCTGGAATGCCCCACAGTTGAGTAATTTGGGCAAAGATTTCCGGATGGAGTTCCCACTCCCCCGGATGTAATGTCTGACGACTCAGAAAATCCGCTTCCCAATTTTCCACTCCTGGGATGTGGATTGCAGACAGGTGGCAGGAGTGAGTCTCCGCCCATTGAATGATTTTGGTCACTTCTTCCATCGCCAGGGAACTCCTTGTTCCCCCCTGATGGTTGATGTACGCCACAGTCGTCATGTTGTCTGATTGAAACCGTATGAACTTGGCCTTTGCTAGCTGAGGCCAAGCCTTGAGAGCATTGAATATCGCTCTCAGTTCCAGAATATTTATCGGTAGAAGAGATTCTTCCCGAGACCAAAGACCCTGAGCTTTCAGGGATCCCCAGACCGCGCCCCAGCCCATCAGACTGGCGTCGGTCGTGACAATGACCCACTCTGGTCTGCGGAAGGTCATCCCTTGTGACAGGTTGTCCAGGGACAGCCACCAACGGAGTGAGTCTCTGGTCCTCTGATTTACTTGTATCTTCGGAGACAAGTCTGTATAGTCCCCATTCCACTGACTGAGCATGCACAGTTGTAATGGTCTTAGATGAATGCGCGCAAAAGGAACTATGTCCATTGCAGCTACCATCAAACCTATTACTTCCATGCACTGCGCTATGGAAGGAAGAGGAACGGAATGAAGTGTTCGACAAGAGTTTTGAAGTTTTGTTTTTCTGGCCTCTGTCAGAAAAATCCTCATTTCTAAGGAGTCTATTATTGTTCCCAAGAAGGGAACCCTTGTCGACGGAGATAGAGAACTCTTTTCCACGTTCACTTTCCATCCGTGAGATCTGAGAAAGGCCAGGACTATGTCCGTGTGAGCCTTTGCTTGAGGAAGGGACGACGCTTGAATCAGAATGTCGTCCAAGTAAGGTACTACTGCAATGCCCCTTGGTCTTAGCACCGCTAGAAGGGACCCTAGTACCTTTGTGAAAATCCTTGGAGCAGTGGCTAATCCGAAAGGAAGCGCCACGAACTGGTAATGCTTGTCCAGGAATGCGAACCTTAGGAACCGATGATGTTCCTTGTGGATAGGAATATGTAGATACGCATCCTTTAAATCCACCGTGGTCATGAATTGACCTTCCTGGATGGAAGGAAGAATTGTTCGAATGGTTTCCATTTTGAACGATGGAACCTTGAGAAACTTGTTTAAGATCTTGAGATCTAAGATTGGTCTGAACGTTCCCTCTTTTTTGGGAACTATGAACAGATTGGAGTAGAACCCCATCCCTTGTTCTCCTAATGGAACAGGATGAATCACTCCCATTTTTAACAGGTCTTCTACACAATGTAAGAATGCCTGTCTTTTTATGTGGTCTGAAGACAATTGAGACCTGTGGAACCTCCCCCTTGGGGGAAGCCCCTTGAATTCCAGAAGATAACCTTGGGAGACTATTTCTAGTGCCCAAGGATCCAGAACATCCCTTGCCCAAGCCTGAGCGAAGAGAGAGAGTCTGCCCCCCACCAGATCCGGTCCCGGATCGGGGGCCAACATTTCATGCTGTCTTGGTAGCAGTGGCAGGTTTCTTGGCCTGCTTTCCCTTGTTCCAGCCTTGCATTGGTCTCCAGGCTGGCTTGGCTTGAGAAGTATTACCCTCTTGCTTAGAGGACGTAGCACTTGGGGCTGGTCCGTTTCTACGAAAGGGACGAAAATTAGGTTTATTTTTGGCCTTGAAAGACCTATCCTGAGGAAGGGCGTGGCCCTTACCCCCAGTGATATCAGAGATAATCTCTTTCAAGTCAGGGCCAAACAGCGTTTTCCCCTTGAAAGGAATGTTAAGGAGTTTGTTCTTGGAAGACGCATCAGCTGACCAAGATTTCAACCAAAGCGCTCTGCGCGCCACAATAGCAAACCCAGAATTCTTTGCCGCTAACCTAGCCAATTGCAAAGTGGCGTCTAGGGTGAAAGAATTAGCCAATTTGAGAGCACGGATTCTGTCCATAATCTCCTCATAAGGAGGAGAATCACTATCGATCGCCTTTACTAGCTCATCGAACCATAAACACGCGGCTGTAGTGACAGGGACAATGCATGAAATTGGTTGTAGAAGGTAACCCTGCTGAACAAACATCTTTTTAAGCAAACCTTCTAATTTTTTATCCATAGGATCTTTGAAAGCACAACTATCTTCTATGGGTATAGTGGTGCGTTTGTTTAAAGTAGAAACCGCTCCCTCGACCTTGGGGACTGTCTGCCATAAGTCCTTTCTGGGGTCGACCATAGGAAACAATTTTTTAAATATGGGGGGAGGGACGAAAGGTATACCGGGCCTTTCCCATTCTTTATTTACAATGTCCGCCACCCGCTTGGGTATAGGAAAAGCTTCTGGGAGCCCCGGGACCTCTAGGAACTTGTCCATTTTACATAGTTTCTCTGGGATGATCAAATTCTCACAATCATCCAGAGTGGATAATACCTCCTTAAGCAGAGCGCGGAGATGTTCCAACTTAAATTTAAATGTAATCACATCGGGTTCAGCTTGTTGAGAAATTTTCCCTGAATCTGAAATTTCTCCCTCAGACAAAACCTCCCTGGCCCCCTCAGACTGGTGTAGGGGCATTTCAGAACCATTATCATCAGCGTCCTCATGCTCTTCAGTATCTAAAACAGAGCAGTCGCGCTTACGCTGATAAGTGGGCATTTTGGCTAAAATGTTTTTGATAGAATTATCCATTACAGCCGTTAATTGTTGCATAGTAAGGAGAATTGGCGCGCTAGATGTACTAGGGGCCTCCTGAGTGGGCAAGACTCGTGTAGACGAAGGAGGGAATGATGCAGTACCATGCTTACTCCCCTCACTTGAGGAATCATCTTGGGCATCATTTTCAGTGTCACATAAATCACATTTATTTAAATGAGAAGGAACCCTGGCTTCCCCACATTCAGAACACAGTCTATCTGGTAGTTCAGACATGTTAAACAGGCATAAACTTGATAACAAAGTACAAAAAACGTTTTAAAATAAAACCGTTACTGTCACTTTAAATTTTAAACTGAACACACTTTATTACTGCAATTGCGAAAAAGTATGAAGGAATTGTTCAAAATTCACCAAAATTTCACCACAGTGTCTTAAAGCCTTAAAAGTATTGCACACCAAATTTGGAAGCTTTAACCCTTAAAATAACGGAACCGGAGCCGTTTTTAACTTTAACCCCTTTACAGTCCCTGGTATCTGCTTTGCTGAGACCCAACCAAGCCCAAAGGGGAATACGATACCAAATGACGCCTTCAGAAAGTCTTTTCTATGTATCAGAGCTCCTCACACATGCGACTGCATGTCATGCCTCTCAAAAACAAGTGCGCAATACCGGCGCGAAAATGAGGCTCTGCCTATGATTAGGGAAAGCCCCTAAAGAATAAGGTGTCTAAAACAGTGCCTGCCGATATTATTTTACCAAAATACCCAGATTAAATGATTCCTCAAGGCTAAATATGTGTAATATATGAATCGATTTAGCCCAGAAAATGTCTACAGTCTTAATAAGCCCTTGTGAAGCCCTTATTTACTGTCTGAATAAAAATGGCTTACCGGATCCCATAGGGAAAATGACAGCTTCCAGCATTACATCGTCTTGTTAGAATGTGTCATACCTCAAGCAGCAAAAGACTGCTCACTGTTCCCCCAACTGAAGTTAATTCCTCTCAACAGTCCTGTGTGGAACAGCCATGGATTTTAGTAACGGTTGCTAAAATCATTTTCCTCTTACAAACAGAAATCTTCATCTCTTTTCTGTTTCAGAGTAAATAGTACATACCAGCACTATTTTAAAATAACAAACTCTTGATTGAATAATAAAAACTACAGTTAAACACTAAAAAACTCTAAGCCATCTCCGTGGAGATGTTGCCTGTACAACGGCAAAGAGAATGACTGGGGTAGGCGGAGCCTAGGAGGGATCATGTGACCAGCTTTGCTGGGCTCTTTGCCATTTCCTGTTGGGGAAGAGAATATCCCACAAGTAAGGATGACGCCGTGGACCGGACACACCTATGTTGGAGAAAGATTATATATATTTTTAAACAATAATAATTCTGATGTAGACTCTCCCTTTAAGACACAGCTGAGCATCTGTTAAGGTGCTTTGCTGTTCAGCTCACTATGATCTCTGTGTATCTGTAATCTGTTTCTTCAGTTCAGCAGCCTGAGCTCCTGATCTATACCAAGCATCCCTCTATGTCAAGTCTAAGCTTCCCAGTTAAGAATACCAGCACTCCCGGAAAGGAGCAGGTTTGTTATAATAATGAATACATTATAGGGAACCCACAAAATAATCTTTATGCATGATTGTATTTCAAAACCATTGCAGTAGCTCGTTAGAACAAATGCATTTGCCAGTCATTTAATTAAAGGGACATAAAACAAGTTTGGATAGAGACAAAATATAATAATATGTACTTTAATTACTTTACCTGCAAATTTATACTGCAGTGCCTCCCCATTAACCCTTTCTTTTTAGTTTCTGAATTGTAAAGCTCTAACTCCCCCCACACAATTCCTTCTATGGCTGTATCTATGTTTATTTTGCTTTTGGTAAAATGAAAAAGTGAATAGGAATTATCTGTTGGAGCATGCATAGAAGCTGTGAACTCAGTTGAAATACAATGCCTGTGTCTAAACACTGATAAGAGGGGTGGAATTAGCTGCTTCAGGAAGTTTAGCTATGTAATTCATTTAGCTTATTTTTGAAAATTATTTAAAAATACTTGCCAGGAATTTTTAAAAAATTTTTTATGCAAACTATTTTAAATTAATTAGCCCTTTAAGGATATGCACAGGTCTCAACCTGTTTCATGGCACGTTAAGGAAGCAGGAAGTTATTGTGTGTAGTAAAGGCATTATGGTATATATGAAAACATTAGATGGAAGCAATGTCAAATAGTTCTCCAAACACTGAACTGGGTCATTGTATTTATTACAGTTCATCTTATTGTGTCATTAATTCAGTACCTTGAGTTTATTGTTTTTGGAGGAAAGAAGTTGGGTGTATTTAAAGAGATGGTAGAAGTTAAAATGAAATGTTCATGATTCAGATAGAGCAAGCAATTTTAAACAACTTACATTAAATCTAGGTAGGCTAACAGGAACTTGTGAGGGTGCACGTGTCTTTGCATTCTATGGCAACAGTGTCTGCATCTGAAATGCTCTGCCCTACATTTAAAAAAGTTTTCAATGTTCCAAAGTCATCCACCACCAACACCCAATATATTATTATAAGGCGAGTGGACAAGCTTATCAACTTGAGAAATTGTCCTCTTGCCTTTGTGGCATGCTGGCAGCAGATTCTGTTTGTCCGCTGCCCGTATGTATCGTTACACATTCAAGTGAACATGTAAAGCACACACCTTCTCTCATGCGACCAATCGCATGAGAGAAGGGCCTGTCAATTACCGCAAGCAAACTCAGGGTGATTTGTCTCCGCCACATCAGAGGTGGCGAAGAGTTGTAAGAAGCAGTGGTCATCAGACTGCTGCTTTTTACATTGCGGGAAGCAGGTTTGCATGTGCAAACCTGCTCCGCAAAGGGCTCCGGGGCAGTTTACGCTGCTTCGTACATGGAGCTGTAAATAGTTGTTTGCACGAAAATTGACAGAATAACATCATTTGTGAAAGATAGAAACGCTTTGCCATTACCAGGATTTCACTTCATTCATTTAGTTGTTAGGTCCTTCTCACAAAGGTAGACAATTAGCAGCAGAGCACTACTCACAAGCGCCAGAGAATTCTAATGTGATACTATCCACCCCTCCGCAGCAGGAGAGAACGTCACATTTTACAAATCAATATTTATTTTTGTTTTATATATTTTATTTGCAAAACGACACAGACTTGGCAATGCTTTTGTGTTTACAAAAAAAAACAACACAGCACTCGTCAGTATTACTTTTTCTTTTCATGGAATGTAACCTTGGGCTCGCTACCAATGGTAATGTTTCCTGTTTGCATTTCACAATAGATTCATTCATCTGCCATATGATAAAAAACATCCTCTGTGACTTCCCTTGCAAACATTTCCCTGTACAGGTAGAAAACCCTTTATCCAAAGTGCTTGGCACCCTAAAAGGTTTGGATTTTGGAATATTTGCATCTGATAAATTGGAAAGGTTTGGAGAGGGGATGGGACTCAGTGTAAACAACAACTTATGTCATTTAGACCAGTGGTCTCCCCAGCCCCTCTTTAATGGGTGCCCCACCCGGCTAATTTTACTGACCACCAGGCTAAAATTTTAGTTATAAATAATCTAAAATTGGCTATTATTTTTTCAATATTTATTGCTCAAATTATCATCATGTATATGTTAAATTATGCAATGAATTTGTGCAATATAGTATAAAATGTCATAATATTAGAAAGTAATACAATGTCCCCACCTGGCTACTTTATAATACCACCCAGACGGCAACATTTTCAGTGGAGAACACTGTAGGAAATACTTACATGTCATAATACAGCTAATACACATAAGCTAAAGTTAGTTTTACATCATTTTTATACTTCTGAATACATAGTACCCTCAGAAAGATAGTACAGTACCCGTAATCAGAAAGGTAATATTTGTTATTTTACATAAATATAGACTATTATTTGCATTGTAGAACAGACACAGGCAGAGAAGATTGTGACTTACAGGCGGAGAAAAATAGTAATTTTTCATCATTTTATTTAACCCCTTAAGGACCACAGCACTTTTCCATTTTCTGTCCGTTTGGGACCAAGGCTATTTTTACATTTCTGCAGTGTTTGTGTTTAGCTGTAATTTCCCTCTTACTCATTTACTGTACCCACACATATTATATACCGTTTTTCTCGCCATTAAATTGACTTTCTAAAGATACCATTATTTTCATCATATCTTATCATTTACTATAAAAAAATTATAAAATATTAGGAAAAAATGGAAAAAAACACACTTTTTCTAACTTTGAACCCCAAAATCTGTTACACATCTACAACCACCAAAAAACACCCATGCTAAATAGTTTCTAAATTTTGTCCTGAGTTTAGAAATACCCAATGTTTACATGTTCTTTGTTTTTTTTTGCAAGTTATAGGGAAATAAATACAAGTAGCACTTTGCTATTTCCAAACCACTTTTTTTCAAAATTAGCGCTAGTTACATTGGGACACTGATATCTTTCAGGAATACCTGAATATCCCTTGACATGTATATATTTTTTTTTAGAAGACATCCCAAAGTATTGATCTAGGCCCATTTTAGTATATTTCATGCAACCATCTCGCTACCAAATGCGATCAAATAAAAAAAATTGTTCACAAACTTTAGGTTTCTCACTGAAATTATTTACAAACAACTTGTGCAATTATGGCATAAATGGTTGTAAATGCTTCTCTGGGATCCCCTTTGTTCAGAAATAGCAGACATATATGGCTTTGGCATTGCTTTTTGGTATTTAGAAGCCCGCTAAATGCCACTGCGCACCACACGTGTATTATGCCCAGCATTGAAGGGGTTAATTAGGGAGCTTGTAGGGAGCTTGTAGGGTTAATTTTAGCTTTAGTATAATGTAGTAGACAACCCAAAGTATTGATCTAGGTCCATTTTGGTATATTTCATGCCACCATTTCACCGCCAAATGCGAACAAATAAAAAAAAGCGTTAAATTTTTCACAATTTTAGGTTTCTCACTGAAATTATTTACAAACAGCTTGTGCAATTATGGCATAAATTGATGTAAAAGCTTCTCTGGGATCCCCTTTGTTCAGAAATAGCAGACATATATGGCTTTGGCTTTGCTTTTTGGTAATTAGAAGGCAGCTAAATGCCGTTGCGCACCACACGTGTATAATGCCCAGCATTGAAGGGGTTAATTAGGGAGCTTGTAGGGAGCTTGTAGGGTTAATTTTAGCTTTAGTGTAGGTATCAACCTCCCACATGACACATCACACCCCCTGATCCCTCCCAAACAGCTCTCTTCCCTCCCCCACCCCACAATTGTCCCCGCCATCTTAAGTACTGGCAGTAAGTCTGCCAGTACTAAAATAAGAGTTTTTTGGGGATTTAAAAAAAAAAAAACATAATTTATGCTTACCTGATAAATTCCTTTCTTCTGTAGTGTGATCAGTCCACGGGTCATCATTACTTGTGGGATATTTACTGCTCCCCTACAGGAAGTGCAAGAGGATTCACCCAGCAGAGTTGCTATATAGCTCCTCCCCTCTACGTCGCCTCCAGTCATTCGACCAAGGACCAACGAGAAAGGAGAAGCCAAGGGTGTAGTGGTGACTGAAGTATAATTTAAAAAATATTTACCTGCCTTAAAAAACAGGGCGGGCCGTGGACTGATCACACTACAGAAGAAAGGAATTTATCAGGTAAGCATAAATTATGTTTTCTTCTGTTAAGTGTGATCAGTCCACGGGTCATCATTACTTGTGGGATACCAATACCAAAGCAAAAGTACACGGATGACGGGAGGGATAGGCAGGCTCTTTATACAGAAGGAACCACTGCCTGAAGAACCTTTCTCCCAAAAATAGCCTCCGAGGAAGCAAAAGTGTCAAATTTGTAAAATTTGGAAAAAGTATGAAGCGAAGACCAAGTTGCAGCCTTGCAAATCTGTTCAACAGAGGCCTCATTCTTAAAGGCCCAAGTGGAAGCCACAGCTCTAGTGGAATGAGCTGTAATTCTTTCAGGAGGCTGCTGTCCAGCAGTCTCATAAGCTAAACGAATTATGCTACGAAGCCAAAAAGAGAGAGAGGTAGCAGAAGCTTTTTGACCTCTCCTCTGACCAGAGTAAACGACAAACAGGGAAGACGTTTGTCGAAAATCTTTAGTTGCCTGTAAATAAAATTTAAGGGCACGAACTACATCCAGATTGTGCAAAAGACGTTCCTTCCTCGAAGAAGGATTTGGGCACAAGGATGGAACAACAATCTCCTGATTGATATTCCTGTTAGTGACTACCTTAGGTAAGAACCCAGGCTTAGTACGCAGAACTACCTTATCCGAGTGAAAAATCAAATAAGGAGAATCACAATGTAAGGCTGATAACTCAGAGACTCTTCGAGCCGAGGAAATAGCCATTAAAAATAGAACTTTCCAAGATAACAACTTTATATCAATGGAATGAAGGGGTTCAAACGGAACACCCTGTAAAACGTTAAGAACAAGGTTTAAACTCCATGGTGGAGCCACAGCTTTAAACACAGGTTTAATCCTGGCCAAAGCCTGACAAAAAGCCTGAACGTCTGGAACTTCTGACAGATGCTTGTGTAACAGAATGGACAGAGCTGAGATCTGTCCCTTTAAGGAACTAGCGGATAACCCCTTTTCTAAACCTTCTTGTAGAAAAGACAATATCCTAGGAATCCTAACCTTACTCCAAGAGTAACCTTTGGATTCGCACCAATATAGGTATTTACGCCATATTTTATGGTAAATCTTTCTGGTAACAGGCTTCCTAGCCTGTATTAAGGTATCAATAACTGACTCAGAAAAACCACGCTTTGATAAGATCAAGCGTTCAATTTCCAAGCAGTCAGCTTCAGAGAAGTTAGATTTTGATGTTTGAAAGGACCCTGAATCAGAAGGTCCTGTTTCAGAGGTAACGACCAAGGTGGACAGAATGACATGTCCACCAGATCTGTATACCAAGTCCTGCGTGGCCATGCAGGCACTATTAGAATCACTGATGCTTTCTCCTGTTTGATTCTGGCAATCAATAGAGGAAGCATCGGGAAAGGTGGAAACACATAAGCCATCCTGAAGGTCCATGGTGCTGTCAAGGCATCTATCAGGACCGCTCCCGGATCCCTGGATCTGGACCCGTAGCGCGGAAGCTTGGCGTTCTGTCGAGACGCCATGAGATCTATCTCTGGTTTGCCCCAACGTCGAAGTATTTGGGCAAAGACCTCTGGATGAAGTTCCCACTCCCCCGGATGAAAAGTCTGACGACTTAAGAAATCCGCCTCCCAGTTCTCCACTCCCGGGATGTGGATTGCAGACAGGTGGCAAGAGTGAGACTCTGCCCAGTGAATTATCTTCGATACTTCCATCATTGCTAGGGAGCTTCTTGTCCCTCCCTGATGGTTGATATAAGCTACAGTCGTGATGTTGTCCGACTGGAACCTGATGAACCCCCGAGTTGCTAACTGGGGCCAAGCCAGAAGAGCATTGAGGACTGCTCTCAATTCCAGAATGTTTATTGGAAGAAGACTCTCCTCCTGATTCCATAGTCCCTGAGCCTTCAGAGAATTCCAGACAGCGCCCCAACCTAGTAGGCTGGCGTCTGTTGTTACAATTGACCAGTCTGGCCTGCTGAATGGCATTCCCCTGGACAGATGTGGCCAATAAAGCCACCATAGAAGAGAATTTCTGGTCTCTTGAATGGAATGAAGGACACGGCATGCATTTAGAAGTTTTGTTAACCTGTCCTCTGTCAGGTAAATCTTCATTTCTACAGAATCTATCAGAGTCCCCAGGAAGGGAACTCTTGTGAGTGGAAAGAGAGAACTTTTCTCTTCGTTCACTTTCCATCCATGCGACCTTAGAAATGCCAATACTATCTCTGTATGAGATTTGGCAGTTTGAAAGCTTGAAGCTTGTATCAGTATGTCGTCTAAGTACGGAGTTACTGAAATTCCTCGCGGTCTTAGTACCGCCAGAAGAGTGCCCAGAACCTTTGTGAAGATTCTTGGAGCCGTAGCCAGTCCGAATGGAAGAGCTACAAACTGGTAATGCCTGTCTAAAAAGGCAAACCTTAGATACCGGTAATGACTTCTGTGAATCGGTATGTGAAGGTAAGCATCCTTTAAATCCACTGTGGTCAAGTACTGACCCTCTTGGATCATGGTCAAAATTGTTCGAATAGTTTCCATCTTGAACGATGGAAATCTTAGGAATTTGTTTAGGATCTTTAAATCCAAGATTGGCCTGAAGGTTCCCTCTTTTTTGGGAACTACAAACAGATTTGAGTAAAACCCTTGTCCTTGTTCCAACCGCGGAACTGGATGGATCACTCCCATTAATAAAAGATCTTGTACGCAGCGTAGAAACGCTTCCTTCTTTGTTAGGTTTGTTGACAACCTTGACAGATGAAATCTCCCTCTTGGGGGAGAGGATTTGAAGTGCAGAAGGTATCCCTGAGATATGATCTCTAACGCCCAGGGATCCTGAACATCTCTTGCCCAAGCCTGGGCGAAGAGGGAAAGTCTGCCCCCCACTAGATCCGGTCCCGGATCGGGGGCCCTCAATTCATGCTGTCTTAGGGGCAGCAGCAGGTTTTCTGGCCTGTTTGCCCCTGTTCCAGGAATGGTTAGGTTTCCAGCCTTGTCTGTAGCGAGCAACAGCTCCTTCCTGTTTTGGTGCAGAGGAAGTTGATGCTGCTCCTGCTTTGAAATTACGAAAGGAATGAAAATTGGACTGTCTAGCCTTGGCTTTGGCCTTGTCCTGAGGCAGGGCATGACCTTTACCTCCTGTAATGTCATCAATAATCTCTTTCAAGCCGGGCCCGAATAAGGTCTGCCCTTTGAAAGGAATATTAAGCAATTTAGATTTAGACGTAACATCAGCTGACCAGGATTTTAGCCACAGAGCTCTGCGTGCCTGAATGGCAAATCCTGAATTTTTAGCCGCAAGTTTAGTTAAATGTACTACGGCATCTGAAATAAATGAATTAGCTAACTTAAGGAATTTAAGTTTGTGTGTGATGTCATCTAGTGTGGATGATTGAAGTGTCTCTTCCAGAGACTCAAACCAAAATGCTGCTGCAGCCGTGACAGGCGCAATACATGCAAGAGGTTGCAATATAAACCCTTGTTGAACAAACATTTTCTTAAAGTAACCCTCTAATTTTTTATCCATTGGATCTGAAAAAGCACAGCTATCCTCCACTGGGATAGTGGAACGCTTAGCTAAAGTAGAAACTGCTCCCTCCACCTTAGGGACCATTTGCCATAAGTCCCGTGTGGCGGCGTCTATTGGAAACATTTTTCTGAATATAGGAGGGGGTGAGAAAGGCACACCGGGTCTATCCCACTCCTTAGTAACAATGTCAGTAAGTCTCTTAGGTATAGGAAAAACGTCAGTACTCGTCGGTACCGCAAAATATTTATCCAACCTACACATTTTTTCTGGGATTGCAACTGTGTTACAATCATTCAGAGCCGCTAATACCTCCCCTAGTAACACACGGAGGTTCTCAAGCTTAAATTTAAAATTTGAAATGTCTGAGTCCAGTTTATTTGGATCAGAACCGTCACCCACAGAATGAAGCTCTCCGTCTTCACGTTCTGCAAACTGTGACGCAGTATCAGACATGGCCCTTGCATTATCAGCGCACTCTGTTCTCATCCCAGAGTGATCACGTTTACCTCTTAGTTCTGGTAGTTTAGCCAAAACTTCAGTCATAACAGTAGCCATATCTTGTAATGTGATTTGTAATGGCCGCCCAGATGCACTCGGCGCTACAATATCACGCACCTCCTGAGCGGGAGATGCAGGTACTGACACGTGAGGCGAGTTAGTCGGCATAACTCTCCCCTCGTTGTTTGGTGAAATATGTTCAATTTGTACAGATTGACTATTTTTTAAAGTAGCATCAATACATTTAGTACATAAATTTCTATTGGGCTCCACTTTGGCATTAACACATATAGCACAGAGATATTCCTCTGAATCATACATGTTTAACACACTAGCAAATAAACAGCAACTTGGAAATACTTTTCAAAGTAATTTACAAATAATATGAAAACGAACTGTGCCTTTAAGAAGCACAGAAAAATATTATAACAGATAAAATAATTAAGTTATAGCATCAATCTTTGTCAAAATATACAGTTTTAGCAAAGGATTGTTCCCCTCAGCAAATGATAACTAACCCAGGCAGCAGAAAAAAATACACAAATAAACGTTTTTTATATCACAGTCAATACCATCAGCACAGCTCTGCTGTAATGATTACTTCCCTCAAAAAAGGCTTTTGAGATCCCTGAACTCTGTAGAGATGAACCGGATCATGCAGGAAGAAAATGAACCTCTGACTGAGTTTTTTCTGATGCGTAGTGAAAGCACCAAAATGGCCCCTCCCCCACACACATAACAGTGAGAGGGATCAGTGAACTGCTCTAATTTAAATCAAAACTATTGCCAAGTGGAAAAAAAGTGCCCAAAATATTTTTTCACCCAGTACCTCAGAGAAAAAAACGTTTTTACATGCCAGCAAAAAAACGTTTTACCTCAATAATTAATTGTCATTTAAAACCTATTGCAAGTCCCTGCAAAATAGGTTAAGTCTATGTATACAGTTTAAAAGCCAGAGAAGTACCATTTCCCAGAAAACTGAAGTGTAAAATATACATACATGACAGCCTGATATCAGCTACATCTACTGCATTCAAGGCTGAGTTTACATTATAACGGTATGGCAGGATTTTCTCATCAATTCCATGTCAGAAAATAATAAACTGCTACATACCTCTTTGCAGATTAATCTGCCTGCTGTCCCCTGGTCTGAAGTTTACCTCTCCTCAGATGGCCGAGAAACAGCAATATGATCTTAACTACTCCGGCTAAAATCATAGAAAAACTCAGGTAGATTCTTCTTCAAATTCTACCAGAGAAGGAATAACACACTCCGGTGCTATTATAAAATAACAAACTTTTGATTGAAGATATAAAAACTAAATATATCACCATAGTCCTCTCACACATCCTATCTAGTCGTTGGGTGCAAGAGAATGACTGGAGGTGACGTAGAGGGGAGGAGCTATATAGCAACTCTGCTGGGTGAATCCTCTTGCACTTCCTGTAGGGGAGCAGTAAATATCCCACAAGTAATGATGACCCGTGGACTGATCACACTTAACAGAAGAAATAATAATAATTCTGCTCTGTAGGATCCCCCCCAAACAGCTCTCTAACCCCCCTCTCTGCCTTATTATGCGCCATATTGGGTACTGGCAGCTGTCTGCCAGTACCCAGTTTGAAATCAAATGTTTTTATCAATTTTTTTATTTTATTATTTTAAAACTACTATTTTCTGTAGTGTAGCTGCCCCCCCTCAACCCCCAACCTCCCACCCTCCCAGATCGTTAGAATTTATAATGTTCAACTTCCCACCCTCTCTCCCAACAAGTACCACCTTACTTGTTCCATAGTGTAGGGTTCCCACTCCCGCGCGCGCACCCGCGCACGCGCGCGCACTCGATCCCGCCCCCCTTCCCACCGATGGCCACCCACCCGCCTCCCTGGATCAGCTCCAACCCACCAACGAACATAGCCATTGATGGCCGATGCAGAGAGGGCCACAGGGTGGCTCTCTCTGCATCGGACGGCTAAAAAATGTTATAGCAGGATGCCTCAATATCGAGGCATCACTGCTATAACATGAAAGCAGTTGGAAGTGATCAGGATCGCTTCCACTGCTTTCAAAGACCAACGACGTACGGGGTACGTCCTTGGTCATTAACTGCATTTTTTTGCAGGACGTACCCCATACGTCGTTGGTCGTTAAGGGGTTAAAAACAAAAAAATATTAATTAAAAAGTTTGGATTTTAAAATAAGTTTAGATTTTGGAATTCCGGATTTTGGGATTTGTACCTATAACAATTTACCTGAACATAAACAAATTTATAGAAACATTCACCTACAGTTTTAATTGTCGCTTTAAAAGGGACATTAAACTGTGGGTACAACTACAGTTGCGTGGTCACTATTCACCATGCTATTGTTTTCCCTCCTGTAACTGAAGCTGTCTTTAAAGCCATACTCTTTTTATAAACCATTACAAAAGATAACTGGTAAAGCTCTGCCTCTCTATACATGATGCTGCCATGTTGGAATGTCTGTATTGTTGCACCCTTTGCCAGAAGCCATGTGCTTTCACAGTGATGTTACCGGCTTTTTGATAGCTGTACCTAGCACAATAGAAAGCAGAAGCTTTACATTTTTGAGGATTTTTTTAAAGACTTTAACAAATATAAAAAAGACCACTAGATATGCGCACATCATATGTCCATTATCCTTCGTTAGGATCAGAATGTGGAAGTAGGTGGCCGCTCATGGTGTTCAGTTCTTTTGGAGCCGGATTAATTCTTGTGAAAGATCACCACAATAAGATCTTTGCAAATACAGATCTTAGTGTGGTGATCTTTCACAAGAAAAAATCTGGCTTTGAAAATAGCCAAACTGCAAGCCTACTTCCAAATTTGGATCCTAACGAAGGAATG
Source organism: Bombina bombina (assembly GCF_027579735.1). Taxonomy (NCBI): domain Eukaryota; kingdom Metazoa; phylum Chordata; class Amphibia; order Anura; family Bombinatoridae; genus Bombina; species Bombina bombina. The sequence goes on along the minus strand of NC_069502.1, from coordinate 1,112,820,303 downwards.
TACATATCTAGTGGTAACCATGGTACCGTAGTTGTACCCAGCAGTTTAAAGTCAACTTGAGAATGACTCATTTAGATTAATCTATTTAGAGCATGAGTGAGCAACTGGAGTCACGCTGGCCACATGAGGCCCTTAAAGGAATATTGTGGGATTTATCCTTTCTTCTGCAGCAGGTAAGACTGCTTCATTTTACGCCCCCCAAAAAAACTCCTATTTCAGCCCACAGAATATATGCACAGGAGCACTCATTTTAAAAGCAAAAAAAAAGGACTAAGACATTTTTAAATTATTTTGAAAGAAGAAAACATTTTGATGACTATTTCTCTTTAATCTACTATCTCACAATCTCATCTGATTTGAGCAGTTTCACTTTACATTTTGTTAATAATTATGACTGAAATTAAGCTTCTCTGAACATTAATTTTCAATATAATTTCCCATTGCCAACACTATCTCACATGAGGTCTATTCTAATCCATTAAAATACTGAACGTTCACCAACAGTTACAAAACAATTTTTTTTTTTTCAAAGACTTTTTATTAAGAATCCAAGATACAATAAGATCAACATAGAAAAGTGCAACAATACCATTTTCCAAATCATTCTTGCATACAGAGATACATATTAAAAACCATATATCCTAGATTCTTATCAAACTTTTTCCTTTTTTCTTTCCTAAAACAATACAAAACTGACAATGGCCAAATTAGGGACGTCTCAATGCTTATTTTGTTTATAAATAGAAATCTACCTAAAAAAAAAAAATGTTATTCATAAACTGCGCTTATGCTTGGATAAAGTCTACATTCTAACCGGCCCTTTAGGCCTCTACACGTTGTCGAGTGGGATAGGTTAGGGCTCAATAGATTTAGTATAATTTACCCATGTTAGTTGTAATTCTATAAATTGTTCTATTTTGTCATGTAAAATAGAACCGTACTCTTCTAGATCGATCAAATCAGTGACCTTGTTGCGCCACATGGCCAGCGAGGGAATCTCTGATGATCTCCAGTTTTGTGCTATCAGGACTTTCAGACTATTCGTCATTATTTTTAGTAGAGGTTTGAGGTGAGGCTGGGGCAGTTTAAATGATTTATTTAACAACCACACGAGGGGGTCTAATGGGATGCTTATTTGAAAAATATGCTCTATTTCCATGATTACCGTGCGCCACAATGAGTTTATCTGGGAGCACCACCACCACATATGACTCATGCCACTACCAACATGTCCACATCTCCAGCAACGATTACTGGTCTGCGGAAATAGTCTATGGAGTCTCCTAGGGGTCAAGTACCACCCATGTAATATTTTATAATTGAGCTCTTTGATGGATGCAGACATTGAAGCTGACTTGGTATTATGAAAAATGTTTGTCGCTGTCTGAGGTGTGATGATGACCCCCAACTCCCTCTCACACATCTCTATGGAGCGTGGTAAGTTGCCCGGTGGTAGCTGGGTGATAATGTTGTTGATATGTGAAAGACTATGGCCTAGATTTAGAGTTCGGCGGTAGCCGTCAAAACCAGCGTTAGAGGCTCCTAACGCTGGTTTTGGCCGCCCGCTGGTATTTGGAGTCAGTGATTAAAGGGTCTAACGCTCACTTTACAGCCGCGACTTTTCCATACCGCAGATCCCCCTACGCCATTTGCGTAGCCTATCTTTTCAATGGGATCTTTCTAACGCCGGTATTTAGAGTCGTTTCTGCAGTGAGCGTTAGAGCTCTAACGACAAGATTCCAGCCGCCTGAAAAAAGCAGGAGTTAAGAGCTTTCTGGCTAACGCCGGTTCATAAAGCTCTTAACTACTGTACCCTAAACTACACTAACACCCATAAACTACCTATGTACCCCTAAACCGAGGTCCCCCCACATCGCCGCCACTCGATTAAAATTTTTAACCCCTAATCTGCCGACCGCCACCTACGTTATACTTATGTACCCCTAATCTGCTGCCCCTAACCCCGCCGACCCCTATATTATATTTATTAACCCCTAACTTGCCCCACACAACGTCGCCGCAAGCTACTTAAAATAATTAACCCCTAATCTTCCGACCGCAAATCGCCGCCACCTACGTTATCCCTATGTACCCCTAATCTTCTGCCCCTAACATCGCCGACCCCTATGTTATATTTATTAACCCCTAATCTGCCCCCCACAACGTCGCCGACACCTACCTACACTTATTAACCCCTAATCTGCCGAGCGGACCTGAGCGCTACTATAATAAAGTTATTAACCCCTAATCCGCCTCACTAACCCTATCATAAATAGTATTAACCCCTAATCTGCCCTCCCTAACATCGCCGACACCTACCTTCAATTATTAACCCCTAATCTGCCGACCGGAGCTCACCGCTATTCTAATAAATGTATTAACCCCTAAAGCTAAGTCTAACCCTAACACTAACACCCCCCTAAGTTAAATATAATTTTTATCTAACGAAATAAATTAACTCTTATTAAATAAATTATTCCTATTTAAAGCTAAATACTTACCTGTAAAATAAATCCTAATATAGATACAATATAAATTACATTTATATTATAGCTATTTTAGGATTAATATTTATTTTACAGGTAACTTTGTAATTATTTTAACCAGGTACAATAGCTATTAAATAGTTAAGAACTATTTAATAGTTACCTAGTTAAAATAATTACAAATTTACCTGTAAAATAAATCCTAACCTAAGTTATAATTAAACCTAACACTACCCTATCAATAAAATAATTAAATAAACTACCTACAATTACCTACAATTAACCTAACACTACACTATCAATAAATTAATTAAACACAATTGCTACAAATAAATACAATTAAATAAACTATCTAAAGTACAAAAAATAAAAAAGAACTAAGTTACAGAAAATAAAAAAATATTTACAAACATAAGAAAAATATTACAACAATTTTAAACTAATTACACCTACTCTAAGCCCCCTAATAAAATAACAAAGACCCCCAAAATAAAAAATTCCCTACCCTATTCTAAATTTAAAAAGTTTTAGCCAATACAATGCGAGCTCAATCTGATTGGCTGATTGGATCAGCCAATCGGATTGAACTTGATTCTGATTGGCTGATTCCATCAGCCAATCAGAAAATTCCTACCTTAATTCCGATTGGCTGATAGAATCCTATCAGCCAATCGGAATTCGAGGGACGCCATCTTGGATGACGTCCCTTAAAGGAACCGTCATTCGTCGTCTAGTCGTCGGAAGAAGAGGATGGATCCGCGCTGGAGGTCTTCAAGATGGAGCCGGTCGTCATCGGATGGAAGAACATAGAAGATGCCGCTTGGAGAAGATGTTTGCCGGTCCGGATGTCCTCTTCTTGCCGGATAGGAGGAAGACTTTGGACCCTCTTCTGGACTTCTTCAGTGGATGTCTAGCCCCCGCTTGGGTTGGATGAAGATCTTGGAGCCAGGACGGATCGGTGAACCTGGCATGGTGAAGACAAGGTAGGAAGATCATCAGGGGCTTAGTGTTAGGTTTATTTAAGGGGGGTTTGGGTTAGATTAGGGGTATGTGGGTGGTGGGTTGTAATGTTGGGGGGGGGGTATTGTATGTTTTCTTTTACAGGCAAAAGAGCTGAACTTCTTGGGGCATGCCCCGCAAAGGGCCCGGTTCAGGGCTGGTAAGGTAAAAGAGCTTGTAACTTTTTAAATTTAGAATAGGGTAGGGAATTTTTTATTTTGGGGGTCTTTGTTATTTTATTAGGGGGCTTAGAGTAGGTGTAATTAGTTTAAAATTGTTGTAATATTTTTCTTATGTTTGTAAATATTTTTTTATTTTCTGTAACTTAGTTCTTTTTTATTTTTTGTACTTTAGATAGTTTATTTAATTGTATTTATTTGTAGCAATTGTGTTTAATTAATTTATTGATAGTGTAGTGTTAGGTTAATTGTAGGTAATTGTAGGTAGTTTATTTAATTATTTTATTGATAGGGTAGTGTTAGGTTTAATTATAACTTAGGTTAGGATTTATTTTACAGGTAAATTTGTAATTATTTTAACTAGGTAACTATTAAATAGTTCTTAACTATTTAATAGCTATTGTACCTGGTTAAAATAAATACAAAGTTACCTGTAAAATAAATATTAATCCTAAAATAGCTATAATATAAATGTAATTTATATTGTAGCTATATTATGATTTATTTTACAGGTAAGTATTTAGCTTTAAATAGGAATAATTTATTTAATAAGAGTTATTTTATTTTGTTAGATAAAAATTATATTTAACTTAGGGGGGTGTTAGTGTTAGGGTTAGACTTAGCTTTAGGGGTTAATACATTTATTAGAATAGCGGTGAGCTCCGGTCGGCAGATTAGGGGTTAATAATTGAAGGTAGGTGTCGGCGATGTTAGGGAGGGCAGATTAGGGGTTAATACTATTTATGATAGGGTTAGTGAGGCGGATTAGGGGTTAATAACTTTATTATAGTAGCGCTCAGGTCCGGTCGGCAGATTAGGGGTTAATAAGTGTAGGTAGGTGTCGGCGACGTTGTGGGGGGCAGATTAGGGGTTAATAAATATAACATAGGGGTCGGCGATGTTAGGGCAGCAGATTAGGGGTACATAGGGATAACGTAGGTGGCGGCGGTTTACGGAGCGGCAGATTAGGGGTTAAAAGTGTAATGCAGGGGTCAGCGATAGCGGGGGCGGCAGATTAGGGGTTAATAAGTGTAAGGCTAGGGGTGTTTAGACTCGGGGTACATGTTAGAGTGTTAGGTGCAGACGTAGGAAGTGTTTCCCCATAGGAAACAATGGGGCTGCGTTAGGAGCTGAACGCTGCTTTTTTGCAGGTGTTAGGTTTTTTTTCAGCTCAAACAGCCCCATTGTTTCCTATGGGAGAATCGTGCACGAGCACGTTTTTGAGGCCGGCCGCGTCCGTAAGCAACTCTGGTATCGAGAGTTGTATTTGCGGTAAAAATGCTCTACGCTCCTTTTTTGGAGCCTAACGCAGCATTTGTTTGAACTCTCGATACCAGAGTTAAATTTATGGTGCGGCCAGAAAAAAACCCGCGGAGCGTTAACAGCCCTTTTACCGCCAAACTCCAAATCTAGCCGTATGTTTGACTGGAAGAGTTGAAGTATATAGTTTCTCAATGTTAGATAGTGGTCGTAGCATGTTTAAGTGCTGTTGGTGAGTTGTGATGTAGTGATGCACCTTTCTGTGTGTGAACCAATTACTGGCCCAATTGTGGCCCGTTTCAATTAGTTGTCTTTGAGGTATCAAATGGTCATTAGCAGTTAGGGTCATAAGCTGGATGTCCGAGTCATGATATTGTGTCCCTAAATCCTTATTCAGAGTGAGCAAAGAGAACTCAGAATTGTGGAGAAGTGATGTTAAGGGGCCCGGACAAGAGGAGATATATGGATTCGTCCTATTGGATGACTCCCAGATTCTCAATGTTTCTTGTGTAATTGGATTATTGATTCGTTTGTAGAGTGTCTGAAAACCCGGGTTCCAACACATGGAAGGAAGATTATAACTAGGGCTGAGTGCCTCTTCCAAAGACACCCATCGTTTGTGGTCTCTATGGATCATCCAATCGAGGATCCTTTGAAGGAATATAGATCTGCGGTATGAATCAATGTCAGGAACTCCTAGGCCACCTTGGGAAGTGGGGAGGGACATTGTAAGTTTATTTATCCTCGGGGGACGTCTGTTCCAAATGAACGAACTGAACAACTGCTGCATCTGTGGTATATATGTATTAGGGAGTTGGATAGGGAGGGTCTGCATGATGTAAAGCAGTCTAGGGAAGATATTCATTTTAATTGTGTTTATTCTCCCTAACCAGGATAAGCGTTTCCTGGTCCAGGATGACAGGTCTCTGATTAGGTCAGTTTTTATGTTTAAGTAGTTCAACTTGTGTAGTAAGTCAGGGTTGTCTGTTAGGTGAATCCCTAGATATTTTAACGAATCTTTACTCCATTTAAATGGACATATTTTAGAAATCAGGTCTTCTGTATGTGTGTCAATGGCCACCCCTAGCATCTCAGATTTATTTTGATTGATTTTATAGTTAGAGAGGTTATGAAACGTCTCCAATTCCCCAAGTAAATGAGGAATTGATTCTACTGGTGATGACAAGGTAAACAAAATATTGTCTGCAAAAAGTGACAACTTGTAATCCTCCCCTCCCACCCTCAATCCCCGGATATTGTTATTGGATCTAATTTTGGTAGCTAAAGTTTCAATGAGGCAAGTGAAGAGCAAGGGGGACAAGGGACAGCCTTGCCTGGTGCCATTTGTAATTTGAAAGGAGGGTGATAGGACTCCATTAAGAGCAATTCTGGCGCTGGGGTTGTTATATAGCGCAAAGATTTTATTTAATATTATGTCACTAAATCCAAAGGCCCGCAGAGTTGCTTCTAGGAAAGGCCATCCAACTCTGTCGAAGGCTTTTTCAGCATCAGTGGAAATCCAAATAGAGGGGATATGATTTGTCTTGGCATGCCATAACAAGTGCAAATTACGCACAGTGTTATCTCTCGCTTCTCTGTATGGTACGAAGCCAACCTGGTCACGATTTATAATGGAAGGCAATATTAAATTAAGTCTGTTAGCGATGATTTTAGCGAAAATCTTTGTATCTGAATTCAAGAGGGAGATCGGTCTGTAATTAGAGACAGATAAAGGAGATTTATTAGGTTTAGGTATTAGTGTGATATTCGCTTGTAAGGCTGTAGGGGGAAAGGCCTTGTCTTGTTCTATGCTATGGAAGTATGACAGGAGATGTGGAATCAGGATATCCCTGAAGGTTGTGTAATAAGTGTTACTAAATCCGTCCGGGCCCGGGGATTTACCTGTTTTTAGTGATTTTATGGCTATTTTAATCTCTTCATTCGATATGGGGGCGTCTAAATTAGTCCTCTGCTCGTCGCTAAGTTGGGGCAGGTGTAACTGAGTCAGATAGTCCTGGATGGCTGCCTGTGTCGGGGGGTGGGTGTCTGCAGATAGATTGTATAAAGAGTGATAATAGCGCCTGAAGCAATCTGCTATGTCTTTTGAAGAGTGCCAGTCATTTCCCTTCTCGTCTTTGATGTGTAAGATATATCTGCTAAGAGTTTTCTTTCTGAGCTGCCTAGCTAGGAGTCTGCCTTGTTTATTAGCGCCTTCAAAATAAGTTTTTTTTAAGGAAGAGAGCATTGCGTTTGGCCTCTTTCCCTAGACAACAGTTAAGTTGTAAGCGCTTATGCTCCAGGCTCTCTAGGAGAGAACGGTCTTTTGGAAATAATTTGTGTATTTCTTGGAGTTTGCTTAAATCAGTAAGTAGCGACGTTAAATAGAGTTGTTGTTGTTTTGATTTGGCTGCCTTTAGAGCAATGAGTTCGCCCCTAAGAACGCACTTATGGGCATTCCATATGTGTTGCTGGCACATATCTGGGGTATTATTTATCTCGAAGTAGTCTTCGATAGCCTTAGTTAGGTGGAGCCGTATCAACGGGTCTTTTAAAAGAGATTCATCTAATCGCCAAGATCGTGATTGTTTGACGTCTATAGGGAGGCTAAACGTACAGCTGACCATGGCATGGTCAGACCATGTTATGGGGTGTATCTCTGAGTGACTCGCATGCGCTAAATAATTCACGTCTGTTAATATATAGTGTATTCTAGAATAGTTTTGGTGTGGATGTGAGTAAAAGGTAAAATCCCTCTCACATGGGTGGTGGATTCTCCAGACATCGTGTACAGCCAGTGTGGTTAATTTAGACCTAATTAGTTTCAGGGTCTTATTAGGGATGGCTGATTTGCCTGCTGAACAGTCTAATATTGGGTCTAGGGCAATGTTGAGGTCCCCTCCAATTACCAGGTTTCCTCTTGAAGATTCTAAGAGGGTGTTACAAAGCTGATGAAAGAATTTAGTGGCTTCCAGATTAGGTGCATATATATTGGCTAGGGTTAAGGGTTTGTTATTCAATAGCCCAGAAATAATCAAGTACCTTCCCTGTTTATCCTTATTTATGGAGGTCACCTGGAAGGGAGAATTCTTATTTATCATTATACAGACCCCATTGCGTTTTGAGTTATTGGATGAGAAATATCTTAAAAAATTTAAAGCGGATATTATTTTGTTGCAAGAAACACACCTTACAACAATAGAACACAAGAAACTACAAGTCAACTGGATTCAGGAAGTGATCTTCACACCCTGTAGCTCTAGAAAAAGAGGAGTAGCAATTCTTATCAGAAAAGGGTTAAATTATCAGATTATCTCCAAGCAGATAGATTCAGAAGAACGTTTTATTATCATTAAAATTAAAGTTGAATCTTTCATATATACCGTTTGCAATGTGTATGGACCTAATAAAGTGGATATAGCTTTCTGGGAGGCTTTGAAGCTGCAATTGTTTGAATATGTTGATACAAATATGGTGGTAGCAGGAGATTTTAACATGGTCTTTAATAATATTGATAGACTTCAGACTACAAAACAAAGAATCCCCAGGGTCTCTCAAAAAGCAGCCAAGATTCTTAAAATCTGTAGAGTTCTTAAGATAAGGGACATTTGGAGACACTTATACCCTAACTCTAGAGCGTATACATATGAGTCCAAACAATACAGGTCATATTCTCGTATTGATTTTTTTTTGGGTTCAGACAGTTTGTTTAGAACAGAGTTAAAAACGCGAATAGGGGACTTTACCATTTCAGACCATGCCCCTATATTTTTGGAATGTGGATCAGAAAATAACGCATATCAAACAACTAGAGGTTATTCTTTCCCACGATATTTATATAATGACGCCAAATTTAGGAAATATATTACAGATAGGTGGCATGACTATGCAATACAAAATGCTGCATATAGTTGTAAACCCGAGATTTTTTGGGAAACAGCCAAAGCGGTGATAAGAGGAGAAATAAAAAACTATATGTCTAAACTCAGGGCAAGAGCACGTCTAAGGGAAATAGAACTCTCTAACTGGCTTAGAAATGCATACAATGCCTACATAGCGGCTCCCACATCGATTAATTGGCAGAAATATATCAAAGCGAAACAAGAGTGGGACTTAGTTAGCTTGCAGAAAGCGACCCGTCAAGATCTAAATCAAAGAACTAGCTATCATAGATATGGCAGCAAAATTGGTAAGCTTCTAGCTAACTGTGTCAAAGTTTGTAAGTCTCAGAAAACCATCAAGTCTGTTATAGTAGATGGTATTCGAGTTACTGAAGCAGAAGCAATTAAAAAAGGTTTTGTTAGCTTCTTTAAAAATTTGTACTCTGCCCCTCAGATAGATAGTCAAAATAAAGAGTGGTTCTGGAGAAACATCTCTCTTCCAAAATTAAATACAGATGAGGTTGTCAATTTAAATTTACCCATTACCTCAACAGAAATCTGTCAAGCAGTAGATAGATTAAAATTGGATAAAGCCGCTGGCCCGGATATGTTACCAGCCGAATTTTATAAAATTCTTAGGGAAGAGATCAATGCCCCATTGGTAAAACTATTTAATCAGTATTTCTGTAATGGTGGGGTCCCCTCTCCCTATTTTGTTGCATCCAGAATTGTGCTCGTTCCAAAAAAAGAGAAGGATCCAGAAGCGTTGGACTCATATCGTCCCATCTCACTGCTTAATGCAGACTATAAAATTTATACAGCAATTTTAGCAAACAGACTTAAGGGGATCCTTGGCTCTTTGATACATGTGGACCAGGTCGGCTTTATGTTACATCGAAACCCATCGGCTAGTATTCGTAAAATCTTACTTCTTTTAGATTTTTTTCGATCAGAATGTACAAATGGGCGAATAAAACCAGCGATTCTCTCGCTAGATGCCCAGAAGGCATTCGACTCGATTACGTGGGACCATCTTTTTTTAACTATGCAACAATTTGGTTTTAGTGGTAACTATTTAAATTGCATTAAAGCTTTATACATTAATGCCTCTGCAGTATTGTTGGTAAATGGCATTCCCACAGAAACTTTCCATATTTTGACAGGTACCAGACAAGGCTGTCCGATCTCACCACTTCTTTTCAACCTTGCAATTGAACCATTGGCAACTTTGTTAAAAAAGCACCTAGAAGGAATTTTGTTAGGAGATGAATACCATAAATTATTACTATACGCAGATGACCTACTATTATTTCTTAACAACTCTGAACACGAGATCCCGATTTTATTGGAAATAATTAATATATTCGGTACATTTTCGGGATACAAAATAAACGCAGCAAAATCAGATTTACTATGGATAACAAAACCTGCAAGTAATGGATACACGCCACCCTTTAAAATAGCGGATTCATATATTACATATCTAGGTATTAAGATTAGTATCGATCCGGCAGATTGGTACCCTTTGAACTTTATCCCTCTGCTAAATAAAATTCAGATAGAGCTCGGAAACTGGGCAAAATTTCCTCTGTCAATGACGGCAAAAATTAATTTGATAAAAATGATCACCCTACCCAAACTGATGTATCTAATGCAAAATATTCCAATTCCAATAACAAAATTTGATCTCAAGCGTTTAAATAGCTCCATTAGACTGTTTATTTGGGGTAGTGGCAAAAAGCGTGTAGCTTTACAGAAGCTGTCACAGTTAAGACAATATGGGGGTCTTGCATTACCAAATTTCGGCAACTATAATAGAACATGTTTGGCAAAGGTAGCGATGGACTGTATACTGGGGGGAACTATGTGGCGTCACTAGAAATAGAACAAAAGTTAGTTCTGCCCCTAACCTACTGGCACTACTACACTGCCCGATTAAGAAACTACCATCTATGGTCAAAAATAAGCCCACTCTGTTCCACATTATTAAAGCCTGGCAGGATATTAAGACCAGTATGAATGATAACCCGCTGATCTCGAACTTAATTCCTATTTCTGGAAACCCCTGCTTTCCATCAGGTATCAAGAGTCAAATGTTTAATAAGTGGGCTATACTAGGACTCAAATATTTATCTCAGTTTAGGGACCCAGAGACTACCCGGGTGTACACATTTATAGCGCTTAGAGATCAGTTCCAACTTAACAACACAGAATTTTATGCCTATCTGCAAGTCCGTCATTGGTATAATGAAACTACCAAAAATAGCACTAAGGAGTGGGTACACCCGGGTATTAAAATGGGCCTTGCTCTTTTTAAAGCAGGTAAACGGTCAATTAGCTATTGGTATCGGATGATACAAACGGAAAGCGGCGAAATAAATGTATCAGAGATATCGGCAAAGTGGGTTAAGGATATTCAAAATATGGATCCATATAAAGTAAAACAGAGCATAATTGCGGTAGAACATGCAACTCTTTCTGCAACATGGCGAGAATCACAGTTTAAAATCTTGAATCGCATGTATATACCGCCGGCTAGCTTAAATAGATGGTATGGGAATGTCTTATATGTGTGTCCTCGATGTAGTTCCATCAGGGCCGACCTGGTTCACATGTTCTGGAGCTGCCCCAAGATCCAACAATTCTGGCAGCGAGTACAGTTCTGGATGAATAGACTATTGAATATACAGATACGTATAGAGATACAGCATATTTTCTTTTTGGTTAATTTGAGAGACCTTGGGGAATATGTCCCTAATATTGATTTTATTAATACAACAATTCTAGGAGGCAGATATCTTATCTTAAAAAATTGGAAAGCCACTAGAGAACCTACAATTAACAATTTAACTTTCCTACTTCATGTACAATATCAAATAGAACATATTGATAGCCTTAATCAGGGTAATAATCATCAAGACAGATTCGAACATAAATGGTTAGAATTTATCAGGAGATATAGAAACAATATATAACTATAATCGCAACCCGCTGCTGTATATTGCCTCTCCTCTCTCTTCTCCCCCCCCCCTTTTTTTTTTTTTTTTTTTTTTTCCTTTACCTCTCTCCCCCCGGACAACTTGTTCTAACCCCCCCCCCCCCTCGGTCTTATTAAGGATGGTCCATAGAATATGGTAAAATACAGATAGGACTAGTGAAACGTTAAATTAATCTTTGGTAGTAACCTTAGTTTAAATATATAAGAATTTAAATTTTTCTTCAGTATCTCCTGAATTTAATAATTAGAAAATGTTGAGGTTCGTTTTTTTTTTTTTTTCTTTATTAGGTCTGTGTTCTACATGAATAAAACTAATATCATGTATAGTAGTAGAAATAATGTACTGCTAAGTCAACTATATAATAAGAGATATGGATGACAATGTTTTGTAATTTATTATGTTCATGTGGAATCAACATGCTTACTTTGTATATGTCTTGTGAACTTCAAACAATAAAAACATGAAAAACAGAGAAATAAGCTGTCCCAAATTTCTTAAAGGAAGTTTTGGGCTCCCGGCCCTTTTTAAAATGGGTCTCCTGTAACATTACAATATCGCATTTAAGTCTTTTATAATCTTTAAAAGCAATGGTTCTCTTTTGTGGGATATTGAGCCCTTTTACGTTATGGGAGAGTATTTTAAAGTGAGACTTATCCTTCGACATTAAAACATTTTTGTACAGATAACAATGTAAAGAGCAAGCACAGTTCAGTTTTGTACATCAAGGTAGATTTGAACATTATCCAGCATGGTGCAAGAGACATCTCATAGGCAATATACATGAACATTATAAAATAAAATAAACATAAACAGTAGACTAATCCAAAATAACGTGTATTTGTAGAACTATACACCTTGTTTGGGGAGTGACTGGTGTTGCATATCGCTCTGAAGCAAGTAACTTATAGCATGTAGGAGATTCAGGTGGGGACCTGTGGAATGAAGGAGGAGAAAGGCAAATGGATATATGGAGGGGTATAGGGAGGGATAGAGAGGGGGAAATGGAAGGGAAGGTATTGGGGAGGGGGAAGTGGGGAATGTGGGAGACAAAATCACATCATCATTATTTTCAAATAGTATCAATACCTAGTCTTGACATGGCTAACATTACATATAAAAGGCTTTAATTTGACCCATATTCTTGTGATTAGGTCAATTAACCATGAAAAGAGGCTGTAGGTGAGAAAGTCAAAGGCAGGCAACAACTTACAAAGGAGTCAGAACAATGAGAGACCCCATAAGTAAACTCACAATTTTTTGGTTAAATTTAAGTTCTTACCCCACTACCAACGACCAGGAACAGTCTGGATATGTATATGTCATGGGAAGTTCCCCGACATATTTAGTTCTCTCTAGTAGTAGGGAATGTGCAGTCTTGGCAATAATTGTAAGTTAATAGAATTATTAAGGATCATGTGAGCGTGTTGGGCCTGGGGCAACATTGTCCGTCTTCCTTCTCTTGGATTGGACTTTATTCCATTGGGAACGCTGCTCCTTAGGTGGGTCCTTAGTTTTATCTACAGATCTTGTGGCAGTCTCAAGTACATCTTCATCTGGGGGTTCAATGTTAATATTCAGTTTCTTGGACACGTCGTCTAGGTCTTGGAAGGTTTTGTAAATAATCTGTGAGCCGTTGTGATTGATAATCAGACTGAATGGGAATCCCCACCGGTATCTAATGTTATGTTCTTGTAGGGCTTTAGTGAGAAACCTGACTTCTCTTCTCCTCTGTATGGTTTGTGGGCAAAGATCCTGAAAGATTTGTAGGGTATGGTCCCTAAAACTTATTGATCTTCTGGCTCTCGTCGCCTGCCAGATTTCTTCTTTGGTAGTAAATCTCAGGAACCTGAGAATCACATCTCTTGGTGGTGCAGGGGGTTTAGATGGAGGTCTTAACGCTCTATGGATCCGTTCAATTTCGTCGTTGAGTAATGGCGGTGATCTGGGATTCAGGAGATGGAACAGGTCTGTAACATAAGATTTCAGTTGCTCTGATGAGACCTCCTCAGGTATTCCCCTGATCCTAAGATTATTTCTCCTTCCGCGATTATCAAGGTCTTCAAGCTTTTCCTGTAAGGAATGCATCATTGAGTCCTTTATGGAGAGCTGTTGGGAGTTAGTGCTGACCATGGAGTTGAGCGCCTCCTGGCCCCCTTCAATATAATCACGTCTGGAGCTCATGTCGTTCAGGTCCTTTTTTAGGTCTCTCATTTCTCCTTTTATAAAGGACTTCAGGGATTCGAAATCTGACTTGGAGGGGAGACCTGCAATTTGTGAAGGTAGCGACAATAATGATTTATATTGCGTGGGAGTGCATTCTGTTTGTGTCTCTGTAGAAGGCTGTTCTTGTGAGTGAGAAAGTTCGGCTAAACCAGAATCTGATGGTTGGAAAAAAGTAGACACTGAGGGTGTAGTAGCTGCCATTTTGCTGCTTTTATCTGGTTTAGGTCCTTTGCGCTGTGACATCCTTTTCTTTTTTTTTTTTTTAATGATTTTTATTAATTTTCCACAAAGAAAGAACAAAGAAATTACAGCTTCCACAATCCGCATCTAATCTTATCTACTAAACAGTAAAAATACATCAAAAATATGATATGACAGTATATTCCAGTGCAATACATCTTGCTCCACTGGATCTCATTACATATTTACATTATTTACCAAGAGAAGGGAAAAAAAAAAAAAAGGGAAAGAGGGAAGTAATAATTCTCCCCCCTCTCCTCGTCCGCTAGTCCACTGCCCATGATCTAGGTAACCTTCCTGTCTGTAGCTGCTGTTGGAACCATTCAGACCTCTTAAAAGCTGCCAGTATTTGCCTCTGACTGGTTATAGAAAGGGATAAAATCATCTCCTTCCATTTAGTAAAAAATTGCCGAAGTTGTTTGTTGTTAGAAATTTTTATATTATGCTGATCCAGTAATATTTGATATTGGGCTTTCCTAAGAAATTCGGACAACTTAAGGTCGCCTCTACTCTTCCAATTAGAGAGAATCACGTTTCTCCCTACCAATATCATGACGTTCAGAAATCTATGGTTAACTCCCGGTTTGCTACTATTATATTGGAATAAAAGAAATATCTCAAGCTGTGAAAACCTTGTCTGGACTCCCATAACCTTATTACACCAAAAATTAACTTTGTTCCAGAATTGCCTCACTTTAGGGCATTTCCAGAAACAGTGGGCTAAGTCTGCCCTTCCTTGTCTGCATTTGGGACACTCCCCAGATGCTATATCGCCCCTCCATATGGATAATCGGGCCGGGGACAGGTATGCCATATTCAATAATCTGATATGTGATTCCCACCAAGTGACTAGAGTCGTTGCTTTCATTGCCAGTCTCACACTGTCGGCTATCCGTTCTTTTCCTATTAGAGGTAGCACTTTGTTCCATTCCCTGAGCATTTTATATACTCTTGAAATTTTATTGGCCCCCTCGGAGTAGGCTTGAATGACACTACTAACTTCCCGCTTATCTATTCCTATCCCCAGAAGCAGAACTTTTTTTCACTTTCTGCAATGAGATTTTTTTTTAGTTAAAAATTTTCTGCAGGTCATTTTGAAATAGAAATCACTTCACTATGGTCTCTTCATGCATACCCCCCTGCATATCAATATCACCCTGGTCTCTTCATGCATACCTCCTTCATATCAATATCACCCTGGTCTCTTCATGCATACCCCCCTGCATATCAATATCACCATGGTCTCTTCATGCATACCCCCTTTATATCAATATCACCCTGGTCTCTTCATGCATACTCCCCTTCATTACAATATCACCATGGTCTCTTCATGCATACCCCCCTGCATATCAATATCACCCTGGTCTCTTCATGCATACTCCCCTTCATATCAATATCACCCTGGTCTCTTCATGCATACTCCCCTTCATATCAATATCACCATGGTCTCTTCATGCATACTCCCCTTCATATCAATATCACCCTGGTCTCTTCATGCATACTCCCCTTCATATCAATATCACCCTGGTCTCTTCATGCATACTCCCCTTCATATCAATATCACCATGGTCTCTTCATGCATACCCCCCTGCATATCAATATCACCATGGTCTCTTCATGCATACCCCCCTGCATATCAATATCACCATGGTCTCTTCATGCATACCCCCCTGCATATCAATATCACCCTGGTCTCTTCATGCATACCCCCCCTGCATATCAATATCACCATGGTCTCTTCATGCATACCCCCCTGCATATCAATATCACCCTGGTCTCTTCATGCATACCCCCCTGCATATCAATATCACCATGGTCTCTTCATGCATACCCCCTTCATATCAATATCACCCTGGTCTCTTCATGCATACTCCCCTTCATATCAATATCACCCTGGTCTCTTCATGCATACCCCCCCCCTGCATATCAATATCACCCTGGTCTCTTCATGCATACCCCCCCCTGCATATCAATATCACCCTGGTCTCTTCATGCATACCCCCCCCCTGCATATCAATATCACCCTGGTCTCTTCATGCATACTCCCCTTCATATCAATATCACCCTGGTCTCTTCATGCATACCCCCCCCCCCTGCATATCAATATCACCCTGGTCTCTTCATGCATACTCCCCTTCATATCAATATCACCCTGGTCCCTTCATGCATACCCCCCCCCTGCATATCAATATCACCCTGGTCTCTTCATGCGTACCCCCCTGCATATCAATATCACCCTGGTCTCTTCATGCATACCCCCTGCATATCAATATCACCCTGGTCTCTTCATGCATACCCCCTGCATATCAATATCACCCTGGTCTACTCTCTTCATGCATACCCCCCTGCATATCAATATCACCCTGGTCTACTCTCTTCATGCATACCCCCCTGCATATCAATAGCACCCTGGTCTACTCTCTTCATGCATACCCCCCTGCATATCAATATCACCCTGGTCTACTCTCTTCATGCATACCCCCCTAATATACCAGTGTTATACTTAACAATATTATAACTAAACTGCAATTTAAATATAGTCTGTTTCCGTTGATGCTTTGCTCTGACTTTGGCATCATTTCATTATAGTTGTATCATGTATGTTTTAACCTTTACAAACAGCCCCAGGGGGTATATAATACATCTGCTGCCTGTGACTTTATATGGTTTATGATATCACACAGAAAACATAGCACTCCAGTGTCGCGCTATGGAGGGAGGGGCGAGTGTCAGTGTGCAGGAGCAGAACACCAGTACGTGAGAGACATTTACAGATCCCCCCCAGCTGCCTTTTCTGCAAACACTTGTAACCCTTCTCCTCCCCGGCTCAAAGTGTTAATAGCACCGCAAAGGGAAAAAAAGTGTTATCCCTGCTGCGGTCTGCTTGTGAAGACTGTTAGATTAAAAGTGATGTGTGTGGGCGGAGTTTTGGGAATTGCCGATTCCCACTTTTGATAATCAATCACAATTGCCAGATTAGACAAGACACACAACCAACCGGTATAAACTTTCACAGTAGTGTTGTAAAAAAAAGAACATGAAGGCTGCGCTCACATAAACAAAAAAATGTTTACAGCCTGGGTGCGGGCTTCAGTAGAGAGTGGGGACCGCCTCAGTTTTAAGCAGTGCTAGCTTCAGCCTGCATGTTCTTTTTTTTACAACACTACTGTGAAAGCTTATACCGGTTGGTTGTGTGTCTTGTCTAATTTGGCAATTGTGATTGATTATCAAAAGTGGGAATCGGCAATTCCCAAAACTCCGCCCACACACATCACTTTTAATCTAACAGTCTTCACAAGCAGACCGCAGCAGGGATAACACTTTTTTTCCCTGTGCGGTGCTATTAACACTTTGAACCGGGGAGGAGAAGGGTTACACTACAAGGGTTTTTCTGCTATTATTAACGCGCATCCCTGGCTGCACACTTACCTCAGTCGCAGAAGCAGTTCTGGCGGCTAAAGTAACAAATTTAAGTTATAAGCAAAGCATCTAATAAAATGTATCAATTTCATGAGCAGCAGCCAATAATGTGAAAGTAAAAATGTGCCGGTTGCTATGCGCAATAATAATAATTAAAAAAAAAAAAAAAAACTTTTGAAGAAAATTATGTGCTTAACAGAACTGGCCATTCTTTCTGCAGGCAGGCTCCACTTTCTGCGATATTATCGCAGATCGCACTATGTTCTGCCTTGGGGTTCCTATCCCTGTTTCATTTCTTAGATCTCCAATCCAATGTCTAGCTTGTAGATAGGCGTAAAAGGATGACCTTTCTAACTTGTATTTGCCTTTCAATTCCTCAAAGGATCTAACTACCAACTGGTTTTCCTGACACAATTGACCTAGTGAGTAGAGACCTGCCTGTGCCCATCTAGAAAAGACCGACATATTCAAGCCTGGCAAGAAGCTTGGATTCCCTGTAAGTGGGAGAAAGACAGATTTGCGAAAATTGCTCTTAGTTGCTAAGCACACTTTCTGCCATGTCCTAACAACATCTTGAATAGTCACATATTGTGTTATATTGGACGGCAATTTTCTCGCTGGATTGTGTATAATTGCTTTTAGATCAAAAGGGGCAACCAAGTGCGACTCCAGGTCATGCCATGTAACATGACCTTCTTCAGTGATCCAATCTAATGCAAATTTACAGACAGCGGCGTAGTTATAGATTCTAATATTTGGGCATACAAGGCCTCCACACCGTTTTGTAAGTGTCAAAGTTTCAAATGCTATTCGTGGCCTTTTCCCCCGCCAAATAAAATTATTAAAGGCCCTCTGGAGTGTCAGAATGTCTTTCTTGTATAGTAGCAATGGAAAATTTTGAAGAAAGTAGAGTAGTTTAGGGAATATAATAGTTTTTATGAGCATAATTCTAGCCGTCATACTAAGTGGTAAGTTAGCCCAGCTTTGAACTTTTCCCTGTATTTGCTTGATACATTTGACAAAGTTTAATTCATACCACTCCCTAGGATTACTACTCAAGCTTAAGCCCAGATATTGTATACATAGAGTTTCCTGGAACAGGTGATTTATTGTTTGAACTGGTTTATGGATCCATAGCAGTTCCGATTTCTCGTTATTAATCCTATAACCGGAAAAGGATCCAAATAGCCTAAATATAGATAGAACTTGTGGTATGGACTGAATTGTGTTGCTTAAAAATAATAAGAGATCATCCGCAAAAAGTGAGAGCACCATCTCCTGCTGGCCTATTCTGATCCCCTTTACCTCCTGTCTCAAATAAATTGCCAAAGGTTCCAGAGACAAATTAAAAAGTAGTGGGGATAACGGACATCCCTGCCTTGTCCCTCGCCTCAAAGAGAATCTGTCTGATGTTTCGCCATTTACTATAATTGCCGATACAGGATTTTTATAGATTTTCTGTATGAATTGATAGAATGCCCCTGTCAGACCAAATCTCTCTAATGACTCGAAGAGATGATCCCACCCAATCGAGTCGACCGCTTTTTCGGCGTCGACTGTGAGGATTGCAAGATCAGGTTTACGATGTGTTTTTTTATACTCTTTATTAGCAAAACAATCCAGGACCAACTGTACTCTCCGTATGTTTTTGACTGGATTCCGTCCTGTCATGAATCCAGACTGGTCTGGATGTATCATATAATGCAGGCATTCCTTAAGACGATTGGAAATAATCGTTGTTAGCAGTTTGTAGTCCTGATTTAGGAGGGAGATCGGTCTGTAAGATGAAGGGGAGCTAGGATCTTTTCCCTTCTTTAAGATCAGGACCACATTTGAAGCTGTGAACAGAGGAGATTGCGGTCTATTTCCAATTAAATAGTCATTAAATACTGCCTGTAAAAGGGGGAGGATTGGTTCTCGTAAACGTTTATAGAATTCGGCCGGCAGAGCATCCGGCCCCGGAGATTTACCTCCTTTGAGGTTGATTATGGCGTCTGATATTTCTCTTATTGTAATTGGTTCATTCAACCTTTGTAGGTCTTGGTTTGTAATCTGGGGTATTTTAATCTTCTGCCAAAATTTCTCTTTTTTATCTTGATCTATTATACTGGGAGAATACAACTTTTGATAATAGTCGAGGAAAACTTGTCTAATCTCTGAGCTCTTATTAAATCTCATATTCTGGTAAGTGATAGTTGAAATGAAGTTTTTCTGTTGTCTATTTTTAACCATTTTCGATAATATTTTAGCCGAGATACCCTGGTTCCCTGCGAAAAAAGCTTTTTGCTTCTGATCCTCCTCTACCATCTTTTGATTGAGGAACAGATCCCTTTCTCCTCTGATCTTTCTATATTTATCCCAGTTCAATACAGTTTTATCCTGAATGTAACGTGCATATGCCTTTTTAAGTGTATTGGCTAATTGTTCCTCTCTCTGGTCCCTTTTTCTCTTCATCCTAATTAGATATGCTTTTATTTCACCTCTAAGGACTGCTTTTGCAGTCTCCCAGAGGATTTCAGGTTTGTCCAAATAGTCTTTATTATGTTTAAAAAATTCTTTCCATCTTTCTTGCAACCAAGCCCTAAATTTGATATTCTGTACCAAATATTGGGGAAAGAAAAAGTGCGCATTACTGCTCCGGGTGGAGGCCCCGTATTGGATCTCTAATGAAATGATTGCATGATTTGATACTTGGACCTCCTTAATCTCCACTTTTATGTCAAACTTCATCAATTGACTGGAGACTAGGAAAAAGTCTATCCTGGAAAAGGATCTGAATGACCTGGATTCGCACGTATAGCCCCTCTGATCTGGGTGTTGGATTCGCCAGACATCCTTAAGTGCCAATCTTTGGCAAAACTTATGAAGAATCTTGGTCTCCCTGGTTTTCTTATCCATCGATTTACTGTAGAATCTATCCAAAGTGTGGGAGAAAGTCATGTTATAATCTCCCACTACTATTATGTTATTTCCTACAAAATGAAAAAGTTTCAATCCTAATACTTCCCAAAAATCTCTATCTGTTTTATTGGGACCATAAAGATTACAGAAGATATAAGGTTTCTTATCTATTTTGATTTCCAAGATTTGATACCTCCCCTCTGGATCATTGTATACTCTCTTGAAGAGTTTAGCTGGTCCCATGTCCCGGCGTACAAATTACCCATACTACAAGACCTATATTTCACAATCAAGTATCTAATATCATTAATCCAATTCAATAATTGTTGGGGGAACTGTACTCCCCCAATACTACTAGACCCCATTCCCTCCCCCTTTTCCAACATAGTTGAGAACATAAACATAAAAGGAAAAAGAAAAGGGTTGAGGCATGCATTGAAACAACATATACTTAACCCAAATAGCCTTTTCAGCTTTTGGACCAACTTCCATCTCATAATTACACATTTCCGCCTAGAATACTCACTAGCTCCACTATACTCCATTCTTTTGACAGTAGGCCTTGATGTCTTCAACTTTCGAAAAAGAAAGTATGGCGCCATCCTTCTCCAGTACAATTTTAGCCGGATACAACAATCTAGCCTTCAGATTTCCATTAATTAATCTGGAGCAGTATGGCGCCATTTCTCTCCTCCTTGCCTGTGTTTCTGTCGAGAAGTCCTGGAACAGTAACAATCTTGTCTGGCCTACCTTAATCCCCCCATTCTTGCGATAGAGTCGTAAAATGTGGAACTTATCTTGGAAGTTTAAAAATTTTATTATAACTGGTCTGGGTCTCTGTGTGGCCGTAGAATTATCACCTATTGGTCCTATTCTATGTGCTCTCTCCACAGGAATCACCAAGTTATCTATCTGACTGCCAACCATTTGCGGGAGTGTGGTAGAAGCAAATTTTAAGAGATCCGCATATTCCACAGATTCAGGAAGCCCAATAACCCTAAGGTTATTGCGCCGTGACCTATCCTCTAGATCTTCTAGCTTAGCTTGCAGTGTATGTATGATCTTCTCTTGTGTCTCATTTATAGCTTCCTGGGTAGAGAGCTTATCCTCCATATCGGAAACTCTTGTTTCCAGCTCTGTGAGCCTGGGGGAGAATTGCTTAACTTCTGTTGATAGGTTGCTTATCTCTTGTTTTAAGGCATTGAATTGAGGCATAAACAACTCAGACATTTGATTCAATAGTGTTGCAGTATCAATACTGCTCAGACTTAAGTCGCTGCAAGTCTCCGGCTCACTAGGCTTAGTCCTTTTATCCTTATGTTTAGGTGGCATCGCGGGTGAGTTAGCTTTAGAGTGGGACATATATTTGTCCATGAGTAGGGGAACAAAAAGTGCTTTGTTCCAGTAACGTGTAGAAAAAGTAATAAAGGTGAGTCTATCGATTGTGAGGAGAAAAACCAAACACGGGAAAGTGAATAGGAAGTGAAACTGTGGGGATAGGGGTGGGGGGAGAGGGGGTGATCCAGGAGGGGGAAGAAAACAGCACTAAAGAAGTCCCCAAAACCAACCCGGGTGCATATACAGGTGTGATTATAGCGCGTTGCCACCCAAAATTGGAACCTCGAATCCGGGACTACCTGAAACAATTAGTCCGAGTCTTTCAGCGAGTTGTCTACCACTTAGCCTAGTTTTAACAGTGAAGCCTGCTAACTGCGTCCCTAGATATAGCAGTGCATCCTGCCCTGCCTCTAGTGGGTCTCAGACTCCTAAGTATTTAAATGACAGTAATTGAACTGTCTACTCCTAGATTAATAAAATAGTGGGGTAAATCTCCAACTGCACAGACACAATCTTAATTGATTACCTATCTAGGAGAACTACTTGTAGTAATATCATATTTCCCTATTCACCTTAAACTGTTTGAGCTTTAGGCCTTTTATCGTTTAGCCACTATTTATACAACTGACCAAACTCCAATTTTAAAAGGCTTTTTCCTGGGATCACTATGCCAGTATGAGGGCTTCCCTCCTAGCAAGCTAAACACACCAACACAAACATAGCCCTGGCAGATGCATATTAAAGCCACAGACCACCAATATCCATCCCCTGCAAAGCCTGTAAAAAGATTAATTTGTAGATGAAACATATATCTATGATATCTTCTTAGGTGAACAATTCTACTATCAATATACTCCAAGAAAAAAAAGAAAAAGACAAAAACAGAAGAAAACAAGCAGGAAACAAGCACAAAGAAGAAAACTGATAATCAGTCCAAATATAGCTGATGTATGCCGAAATTCCTCTGGTGGGCCTGCGTCGTTATAGCCAAGCACTTGGGCTCACGCCCTATTCCTGGCCAGCATTTGTTTACTTGAGGGAATATGGGCTGTCTCTAAGTCCAAAATTGCCTCTCCTAGTAGCTATGTATACCCAGGTTTATCAGTATGTCTTTTCCTGGCAAGGTTATAATAGGGCCCCCACTTGTCCTCTCTCCAGACAAAAAGGGTTTTCCCCAGACTTCAGGTATAGCATGCCCAGACTATGTCGACCTAAGATACTTTAGTCTCCAGGGAGTATTCACTATATGTATCTCCAGAGCTTCAAATACAAAACAGGACTATCACTTCATTTTTAACAAGTTCAAACAGAGTATACGGCCCAATATAATTGTTCAAAACAAAAAAAGACGTTCCCCAGAAAGCGTCACACTTCAAAACAACCTTGCTGGCCTCTCTTATTGTATTCAATGCCAGGCCAGAGTTCACCTGTAATATCCCGTCATGAATAATATGTATAACCAGGTTGCGGTCCCTTCATCCCAGCAAAAGGCCCTCTTGCACCTGTTCTCTCTTTGGTCTTGCTCCCACCGCTGGGGCCTTAGCCACACAGTGTTTCATACGTACAGGCCTGCTGTTTTTATTAATATTTATTCGAGAGACCTGTTATGGCCTGACTCCTTATGTGTATCTGGGCATAAGTCTCTAGGCAGTATATAACGCAAAATAGTTCAGAGTGTGACTCACCACTTGATGGGTTCCTCCAGCGGCTCTCTTTCCGTTAACTCGGGGGGGGGGCACTCTGGCTGATCATATACCTTCAAGCCGCCTGTCTTCAGCGTGTTTCAACACGCAGCTCCGGCGTCTCCAAATGCGCCGGCTCACCTCCGCTCCGACGTGCCTCACTGCGCTGTAGTTCCGGGGTCACGTGTAGCCAATACCAGCCTTGACAGCAGGAGGAGCGTGACTTCAGCCGTCCCAGCCACTCACTGAGCCCTGGCTAGACACCGTAATCCTCTATGGATCCGCGGCCCACAGGTAAGGCTCCCAGGAACCTGTACACTCGCACCACCTGCAGCGCCGCTCCTCCGACACAATCCTGCCCGAGCTCCTCAGAGACCTCACAGGTAGACACTTCAGGCCACTTAGTGACACTCAGCTTCCCGGTACCACACAGGTACTCCTCCACAGACCAGGGTATGAGACTAGGCGGGCTCTTCTGTAGTTATGCCCTCACCGACAGGGCCAGTAGGTAGAGAAGGCTTCCCAGCGACGTCCAATACTTCCAGACCCCTCCGAGCTGGGTCAAGGAAAATAGTCGCTCGGGTTGATGGAAGTTAGCTCTTTCCCATAGAGCGTCGTGCTAGCATTCCCTCTGCTAGCTCCGCCCTCACCGGAAGCCATCCTTTTCTAAATGAGATGGTCTTTACAGGGCCCCAAAAGTCCCGTTCCCCACAGAAGGGAGTAGAGCAAAAAAGTGCTATTTAGATCAGTGGTGGGCCTGGGTTAATCAGGTTTTGGGCAATTCTGTGCAGAAAGATGTGACTTTTATATTCTGTAT
Organism: Bombina bombina; assembly: GCF_027579735.1. Taxonomy (NCBI): domain Eukaryota; kingdom Metazoa; phylum Chordata; class Amphibia; order Anura; family Bombinatoridae; genus Bombina; species Bombina bombina. The sequence goes on along the minus strand of NC_069502.1, from coordinate 1,112,795,881 downwards.
ATGCCTGGATTGCTTTCAGGAAGTGCGCCTGGTTGTTACAAGTGAGAAGCAGAATGGCCACTAATATTATAATAATATATTGCAGCTGTATTATTTGTAACTTTGGTTTTTGTAGAGCCTGGTATTTTAGGGAGCTGTATATGGGGATTCTGGTTGAAATGGATTGGCCTCCTGTGTGCAGCACAGCAAAAGCAAATTATACGAAAGAATGCAACTTTAGGGTAGATTGGGCCTAGACCCAGCAAGCACAGTGTGACTCTGTATAGAGAGATGTTTCTCTGCAACCTGAAGTGTCCGGTTCTGACAAGCCCCCGTACTACGGCAAGTTTAAGGCTTCATATGTAGTACAGTTCATCAAGATAGGTTTGTGTTATAGGTTGCAGCTCTAAATCAATGGCCCCCTGTTAAAATATTGTTAATAAATTGCGCTCTTGGCAAGGTTGTATCTCCGAGAGGTTATATACAGGTATTCTGTGGGGTAACTCTCTTTATAGCAAGGTGCAGGTGTATATTTGTGGTTAAGTTACCCTTAGTATAGAAGTTCGTTTTGCTGTCAGCCTTTGTTGTATCTGTCGGACCTCGATATCCTCTAAAGAGTCGGTGCATCACGTGATGGCGGTGCGCACAGTATGTTGACGGGTTCTAGCAGCCACCGGGAGGTGAATGGCGTTGTCCCTCAGCTGTAGCAGTCTGGATCCGAGGTCGGAGCTAGACGTAAGTCCTCCGAAGGGTGTGCTGGGTAAGGCTTAGCTGAGGGGAGCTCCCATGGCTCAGTATGGGTAGTGAGCCGGTCCAAGATGGCGGCCGGGCCGTCGTGTCCCTCTAAGGTTTGTTGTATTCGGATGAGGAGGGTGGAGGGATGAGGGAAAATTGAGGGATCCGGATTGACCCTTGGGTGGTATGGTTCGTTAGAGGTACATATGAGTGCTGAAACAGGTCCCCATCATATCAGCTCCTGTTATGTGAGCGGCAACAGCTCCGGAGCTTTACAGGAAAGCAGCCATGTTCCAGCAAGGCTTGGCTCCGCCCCCCAGTTACAAAACAATTTTTAAACCAATTTTTGCATACAACGGCCTTACCTGCTTGAAACCCTGTTGTGTCCTATGTGTGAGAACCTAGTGTATATGTATGTGTGTTAAATCTAATATGCACAAGTAAACTAATATGTAAAGAAAATGTTTTAACTAAAAACTCCATTAACTGGGGGCGGAGCTTGGCCACGCTTGTAGATGGCCGCACATTGATTTAGCTCTGAAGCCCCAAGACTCTTGATATAGGCTACAAGTAACTCATAGCAAGTTAGAACTAATTGAAAGTGCAGTCTCACACTTAAGAACGGACCGGGCACTTATGACAACTGCTTTGGGGAGCTGAGCGGTAACGGAGACCCTTGTTCAAGTAGGTGCGCAGTGAGGCCTGAGCGGGCTGGGAACCAGCTGTAGCGGTGAAAAAGTAGACCGCGCAAAGTGAGGAGCAACATACACCGCAACTGGGCTACAATATCCGGCTACATGAAGTAAGGTCAGATCGGCTGGAGCTCGGAGTACTTGTGACCTGACAGCCCTGGTAGGTGTGCAGTAGCGGATCGCTGCACCGGAGAGGAAGGACACTGAATAGTAGTGGGCTCCTTATCTGCCTCATCACTGATCTCTGCAGGAACTGGACACAGGCAATCAGGTACCTTTTTAGCTGCTGTGGGGGGCCTGTGAGGTGCACTCCGTGGGCCGGGTTCCTGCGGAGTTATAGAGGCTGGCAAACGCCTTACTGGGGTAAAGAGCCAGATCTGTGAAAATAGATATAAGCCCAAAGTTGTAAGCCCTCTGATTTAAATAAACACAACACTAAAGGGGCATTGATTTGCTGAGGCTTATTGTTATATGAACAAGCACTTTGGACACTATAGTTAGATATGCTTGGCAGATGTGAGGGAGAACCCTGAACAGATTTCACTTGAAGAAGCACTGCTGAATCACACAGGCTTGTCTGACCTGAGCTGGCTCCCCTTACAGAGACATAACTATTAGTCAATATCTATTTTACACTCAGATCTAGGGGAAATCTACTTGCTCTATCTTGTTGCTCAGTGTATGAAAATGGCAAACCGGTTAAGGGTTCTCAATCTTCCAATATGGAAAACTATCTAATCTCTGCTGAAAATGCCCCTGGCACCAATAGAGAACTGCCAGACAGTGGTAAACAAACTGCTGCTGTGCAGACATCTAACCTGGATCCCCTGCAGCCTTGCTATCTTACTAGAGAGGACATTAAACATTTGTCATCTAAAAATGATATATATGAAGCTATGACAGATGTCAAACTTATGTTTGGGGATTTAAAGAAAGATATAGTGGCAGTAGATCACAGAGTCTCCCAGATTGAGGAAATGCAGGAAACAATACGTTCAGACCTTGAGCACCAGGCCAGCTGTATACAATCCCATGATGCTACGGTTCAGTCCCTGACCAATAGAATTGAAGACCTGGAAAACAGGAGCAGGCGCAACAACCTGAGATTGCGCGGCGTCCCTGAAACAGTGAATCCTCCTGAGATAGGTCAATACATACAGGACTTCTTTAAATTTCTTAAAAACGCTCCAAATGCAGCTAAGATACAGGTTGAAAGAGCACATAGGGCTCTCAGGCCCAGACCGCCGGCCAGGGCCCCCCCAAGGGATATTATCATCAGACTTCTCTCCTATAGGGATAAAGAAGAAGTCCTTTGGCTGGCTAGAAATAAGCACCCCCTTACATTTGAAGGTACTGATATCCAGGTTTTTACGGATTTATGCCCTACAACCCTACAGAAGCGAAGAGACCTGCGCTACATCACCTCCAGCCCTAAAGAACAACAGATCCAATACAGGTGGGGATTTCCCACCTGCATCATCGCATCTAAGAATGGCTCAACAGCAATTTATAAGTCGCTGGAAGATCTTCCCGCTCTAAACCAAGCATTTGGATTACAGATCAGACCACCAAATGTGCCTGTGGTCCCTGCACAGCCAAGCCCTAATGTTAACCGTGGAGTGGCAGACCAAGGTCCTGACTAGGCTACTGGAGGCCTTGTCAATTTGCATTACCGTGTTATACTTGACACGCTAGCTGAGCTGGAACTCCCATGAAACACCCTGCTTGGATCTGAAAGCCCCACCATCTTCTGAAGCAGATAAGTTCATGATTATATGTTCCAATTAGGGACACATGTTGTATTTATAACTTTCTCTTTTAGCTGTTTAATTGTGGGATTAGCACTACGCGTCTCTGACGCCTTGGTCAAGCTATCTGGACACTGAGAGACACTGGCAGGCAATAGAAGCTGAACTATCACGTGGGAATGTGCCTCTCACTTGCCCTTTGTTGCTTGTCTAAATGTTCTTGGCAGCTATCTTTACACTGTTGCATGGTTTTTCAATTTCTCACTTACAGGAATATGTTTCATTTACAAATAAGGCTGGTAATAGGTATTAGCATATTTTTTCTTGCTCTCCCTGGGCCCAATAGAATGTAAATATCATTATATTAAAAAAACATAATTTATGCTTACCTGATAAATTTATTTCTCTTGTAGTGTATTCAGTCCACGGGTCATCCATTACTTATGGGATATATTCCCTTCCCAACAGGAAGTTGCAAGAGGATCACCCAAGCAGAGTTGCTATATAGCTCCTCCCCTCACATGTCATATCCAGTCATTCGACCGAAACAAGACAAGAAAGGAGAAACCATAGGGTGCAGTGGTGACTGGAGTTTTAATTAAAATTTAGATCTGCGTCAAAAGAAGACAGGGCGGGCCGTGGACTGAATACACTACAAGAGAAATAAATTTATCAGGTAAGCATAAATTATGTTTTCTCTTGTTAAGTGTATTCAGTCCACGGGTCATCCATTACTTATGGGATACCAATACCAAAGCTAAAGTACACGGATGATGGGAGGGACAAGGCAGGAACTTTAAACGGAAGGAACCACTGCCTGAAGAACCTTTCTCCCAAAAACAGCCTCCGAAGAAGCAAAAGTGTCAAATTTGTAAAATTTTGAAAAGGTATGAAGCGAAGACCAAGTCGCAGCCTTGCAAATCTGTTCAACAGGGGCCTCATTCTTAAAGGCCCAGGTGGAAGCCACAGCTCTAGTGGAATGAGCTGTAATTCTTTCAGGAGGCTGCTGTCCAGCAGTCTCATAGGCTAAACGTATTATGCTACGAAGCCAAAAGGAGAGAGAGGTAGCCGAAGCTTTTTGACCTCTCCTCTGACCAGAATAAACGACAAACAGGGAAGACGTTTGACGAAAATCTTTAGTTGCCTGTAAATAGAACTTCAGGGCACGGACTACGTCCAGATTATGCAAAAGTCGTTCCTTCTTTGAAGAAGGGTTAGGACATAATGATGGAACAACAATCTCTTGATTGATATTCCTGTTAGAAACTACCTTAGGTAAGAACCCAGGTTTAGTACGCAGAACTACCTTGTCTGAATGAAAAATCAGATAAGGAGAATCACAATGTAAGGCAGATAACTCAGAGACTCTTCGAGCCGAGGAAATAGCCATCAAAAACAGAACTTTCCAAGATAACAGCTTGATATCAATGGAATGAAGGGTTTCAAATGGAACACCTTGAAGAACGTTAAGAACTAAGTTTAAGCTCCACGGCGGAGCAACAGTCTTAAACACAGGCTTAATCCTAGCCAAAGCCTGACAAAAAGCCTGAACGTCTGGAACTTCTGCCAGACGTTTGTGTAAAAGAATAGATAGAGCAGAAATCTGTCCCTTTAACGAACTAGCAGATAAGCCCTTTTCTAAACCCTCTTGTAGAAAAGACAATATCCTAGGAATCCTAACTTTACTCCATGAGTAACTCTTGGATTCGCACCAATATAAATATTTACGCCATATCTTATGGTAAATCTTTCTGGTAACAGGTTTCCGAGCCTGTATTAAGGTATCAATAACCGACTCCGAGAAGCCACGCTTTGATAGGATCAAGCGTTCAATCTCCATGCAGTCAGCCTCAGAGAAATTAGATTTGGATGGTTGAAAGGACCCTGAATTAGAAGGTCCTGCCTCAGAGGCAGAGACCATGGTGGACAGGACGACATGTCCACTAGGTCTGCATACCAGGTCCTGCGTGGCCACGCAGGCGCTATCAGAATCACTGATGCTCTCTCCTGTTTGATCTTGGCAATCAGTCGAGGTAGTAGCGGAAATGGTGGAAACACATAAGCCATGTTGAAAACCCAAGGGGCTGCTAGAGCATCTATCAGCACCGCTCCCGGGTCCCTGGACCTGGATCCGTAACAAGGAAGCTTGGCGTTCTGGCGAGACGCCATAAGATCCAGTTCTGGTTTGCCCCAACGATGAATCAGTTGAGCAAAGACCTCCGGATGAAGTTCCCACTCCCCCGGATGAAAAGTCTGGCGACTTAGAAAATCCGCCTCCCAGTTCTCCACGCCTGGGATGTAAATCGCTGACAGGTGGCAAGAGTGAGACTCCGCCCAGCAAATTATCTTGGAGACTTCTAACATTGCTAGGGAACTCCTGGTTCCCCCTTGATGGTTGATGTAAGCCACAGTCGTGATATTGTTCGACTGAAATCTGATGTACCTCAGTGTTGCTAACTGAGGCCAAGCTAGAAGAGCATTGAATATTGCTCTTAACTCCAGAATATTTATTGGGAGGAGTTTCTCCTCCTGAGTCCACGATCCCTGAGCCTTCAGGGAGTTCCAGACTGCGCCCCAACCTAGAAGGCTGGCATCTGTTGTTACAATCGTCCAATCTGGCCTGTGAAAGGTCATCCCTTTGGACAAATGGACCCGAGAAAGCCACCAGAGAAGAGAATCTCTGGTCTCTTGATCCAGATTTAGTCGAGGGGATAAATCTGAGTAATCCCCATTCCACTGACTTAGCATGCATAATTGCAGTGGTCTGAGATGTAGGAGCGCAAATGGAACTATGTCCATTGCCGCTACCATTAAGCCGATTACTTCCATGCACTGAGCTACTGACGGGTGTGGAATGGAATGAAGGACACGGCAAGCATTTAGCAGTTTTGATAACCTGGACTCCGTCAGGTAAATTTTCATCTCTATAGAATCTATAAGAGTCCCTAGGAAGGGAACCCTTGTGAGTGGTAATAGAGAACTCTTTTCCACGTTCACCTTCCACCCATGCGACCTCAGAAATGCCAGAACTATCTCTGTGTGAGACTTGGCAATTTGAAAACTTGACGCTTGTATCAGAATGTCGTCTAGGTACGGAGCCACCGCTATGCCTCACGGTCTTAGCACCGCCAGAAGTGAGCCCAGAACCTTTGTAAAGATTCTCGGGGCCGTACCTAACCCGAAGGGAAGAGCTACAAACTGGTAATGCCTGTCTAGAAAGGCAAATCTTAGGTACCGATAATGATCTTTGTGAATCGGTATGTGAAGGTAGGCATCCTTTAAGTCCACTGTGGTCATATACTGACCCTCTTGGATCATGGGTAGGATGGTTCGAATAGTTTCCATTTTGAATGATGGAACTCTTAGGAATTTGTTTAAGATTTTTAGGTCCAAGATTGGTCTGAAGGTTCCCTCTTTCTTGGGAACCACAAACAGATTTGAGTAAAATCCTTGCCCTTGTTCCGTCCGCGGAAATGGGTGGATCACCCCCATTACTAGGAGGTCTTGTACACAGTGAAGAAAAGCCTCTTTCTTTATTTGGTTTGCTGATAACCTTGAAAGATGAAATCTCCCTTGTGGAGGAGAAGCTTTGAAGTCCAGAAGGTATCCCTGAGATATAATCTCCAACGCCCAGGGATCCTGGACATCTCTTGCCCAAGCCTGGGCGAAGAGAGAAAGTCTGCCCCCCACTAGATCCGTTTCCGGATAGGGGGCCCTCTCTTCATGCTGTCTTAGGGGCAGTAGTAGGCTTTCTGGCCTGCTTGCCCTTGTTCCAGGACTGGTTAGTTTTCCAGCCCTGTTTGTAACGAGCAACAGTTCCTTCCTGTTTAGGGGCGGAGGAAGTTGATGCTGCTCCTGCCTTGAAGTTTCGAAAGGCACGAAAATTAGACTGTTTGGCCTTTGATTTGGCCCTGTCCTGAGGAAGAGTATGACCCTTACCTCCAGTAATGTAAGCAATAATTTCTTTCAATCCGGGCCTGAATAAGGTCTGCCCTTTGAAAGGAATATTAAGCAATTTGGATTTAGAAGTCACGTCAGCTGACCAAGATTTAAGCCATAGCGCTCTGCGCGCCTGGATGGCGAATCCGGAGTTCTTAGCCGTTAGTTTGGTTAAATGTACAATGGCATCAGAAACAAATGCGTTAGCTAGCTTAAGTGCTTTAAGCTTGTCCATAATCTCATCCAATGGAGCTGTGCGAATGGCCTCTTCCAGAGACTCAAACCAGAATGCTGCAGCAGCAGTGACAGGTGCAATGCATGCAAGGGGCTGTAAGATAAAACCTTGTTGAACAAACATTTTCTTAAGGTAACCTTCTAATTTTTTATCCATTGGATCCGAAAAAGCACAACTATCCTCCACCGGGATAGTGGTACGCTTAGCTAAAGTAGAAACTGCTCCCTCCACCTTAGGGACTGTCTGCCATAAGTCTTGTGTGGTGGCGTCTATTGGAAACATTTTTCTAAATATAGGAGGAGGGGAAAAGGGCACACCGGGTCTATCCCACTCCTTGCCAATAATCTCTGTAAGTCTTTTAGGTATAGGACAAACGTCAGTACACACCGGCACCGCATAGTATCTATCCAGCCTACATAATTTCTCTGGAATTGCAACTGTATTACAGTCATTCAGAGCCGCTAAAACCTCCCCTAGCAATACACGGAGGTTCTCAAGCTTAAATTTAAAATTAGAGATCTCTGAATCCGGTCTCCCTGGATCAGATCCGTCACCCACAGAATGAAGCTCTCCGTCCTCATGTTCTGCAAATTGTGACGCAGTATCGGACATGGCTCTCACATCATCAGCGCGCTCTGTCCTTATCCCAGAGCTATCGCGCTTGCCTCTTAATTCTGGCAGTTTAGATAATACTTCTGTCATAACATTAGCCATGTCTTGTAAAGTGATTTGTATGGGCCTCTCTGATGTATTTGGCGCCACAATATCACGTGCCTCCTGGGCGGGAGGCGAAGGTACTGACACGTGAGGGGAGTTAGCCGGCATAACTTCCCCCTCGTTGTCTGGTGATAATTCCTTTACAGATAAAGACTGACCTTTATTATTTAAAGTGAAATCAATGCATTTAGTACACATCTTTCTATGGGGTTCCACATTGGCCTTCAAACATAGTGAACAAACAGATTCATCTGTGTCAGACATGTTTAAACAGACTAGCAATGAGACTAGCAAGCTTGGAAAATACTTTCAAGAAATTTACAAGCAATATAAAAAACGCTACTGCGCCTTTAAGAAGCACAAAAAAACTGTCACAGTTGAAATAACAATGAACCAAAACAGTTATAACAACCAAATTTTCACAGTAAATGTATTAAGTTAGCAGAGCATTGCACCCACTAGCAAATGGATGATTAACCCCTTAATACCCAAAACGGATAATCAATATAAGAATTAACGTTTTTAACACAGTCAAACACACTGTCACAGGTCTGCTGTGACTGATTACCTCCCTCAAAATGATTTTTGAAATCCCCTGAGCTCTCTAGAGACGTCCTGGATCATGGAGGAAGAAGCAGGAAGACTGTGACTGAATTTTTACTGCGCAAAAAAGCGCTAAAATAGGCCCCTCCCACTCATATTACAACAGTGGAAAGCCTCAGTTAACTGTTTCTATGCAGAAATATACGACAGCCATGTGAAAAAAATCATGCCCCAATAAGTTTTATCACCAATGTACCTCACAAAAAACGATTAACATGCCAGTAAACGTTTTAAAGGTTATGTATTGTTATAGATAAGCCTGCTACCAGTAGCTTCTACTGCAGTTAAGGCTCATACATTACTTCAGTATTAACAGCATTTTCTTAGTCAAATTCCATTACTTAGAAAATTACTTTACTGCACATACATTCATCAGCCTGATACCAGTCGCTACTACTGCATTTAAGGCTGTACTTACATTACATCGGTATCAGCAGTATTTTCTTAGTCAATTCCATTCCTTAGAAAAATATTTTACTGCACATACCTTATTTGCAGGAAAACCCGCATGCTATTCCCTTTCTGAAGTTACCCCACTTCTCAGAATGTGCGAGAACAGCCAGTGGATCTTAGTTACTTCTGCTAAGATCATAGAAAAACGCAGGCAGATTCTTCTTCTAAATACTGCCTGAGAGAAAAAACAGCACACTCCGGTGCCATTTAAAAATAACAAACTTTTGATTGAAGAAATAATTAAATATAAAAAACTCCACACTCCTCTCACGACCTTCCTATGTTGAGGGTTGCAAGAGAATGACTGGATATGACATGTGAGGGGAGGAGCTATATAGCAACTCTGCTTGGGTGATCCTCTTGCAACTTCCTGTTGGGAAGGGAATATATCCCATAAGTAATGGATGACCCGTGGACTGAATACACTTAACAAGAGAAATAAATAAATAAAAAAATAAAAAATAATAATTAAAAAAAAAATAAAAAAAATAAAAGGAAAATACAAAATAAACAACAACAAAAAAATCGAATCAAAAATATAATCACACAGTTGAAGAGGCACGGGGGTTGGGTGGAGCATAGACTGCGCTAGATTTAGACTAAACAAACTGGGTGGGCTTCAAATAGGTACTCTCTAGAGAGTATGGGACTCTAGGCAGGGTCTACATAGGCGGGAGATATGGGTGTCCGCCTCTAGTTCATATTTTAGTTCTAACAATGGTTATTGATATGTATTGAGTTAATTTACCAACAAAGTTTGATTATCTGTTAATATATATATATGCAAGAGTTTTGGGGTTACTACCTCCTATTGGTGTACTTGTTAATTAAGTGGATTTTTTACCCCCTTTCTTCTTACTCTCCACTCTTAAATTATTTTGTAATACGTGTGGGGATCTGGCCTTTTGTTGCTTGATTCTCTCTGGATTCTTTTTCTCCTTTCTCCTTTACTCTCTACTCCATTTCCCATCCCTCTGTCCAGCAATCTTTTCTCTTCTGGACCTCCTTTCCCCTCTTTAAATCGCCCTTCTCCTTTGCTCCTATCCCTGTACGCACTTACCCCGCTCCCGCTAAAAACTCTTCCCCTCTTCTCCCGTGACTCTCCACCCTCTGACCTTCCCCTTTCTCCTTCTCCTGTTTTCCTCCTCCCCTCTAATCTTCCCTCCCTTTTCCCTTTTTTTTTTTTCTCCTCTTCCCCTTCTCTCACCTCACTTATGGCGCACCCACGACCACTAAATAGAATCCACAGCTTGGATCTTCTCACTGTTAATGTTAAGGGCCTGAATAGCCCAGAGAAACGTTTGATTATCACAAGAGATTTACACAGGATGGGTGGTGACATCATTTTTATTCAAGAAACACACTATTCTAAACACAGGGAACCCAAATGGTTTAGCAGATATTATCCGAAGGCCTGTTTTGCTTCTGGAGCCTCCAAAAAGAATGGAGTTGGCATATTGTTTCGCCACAGTGTCCCATTCCAATTGGAGCAAACTATAAAGGATCCCAATGGTAGATATATAATTCTGATAGGCAAACTATATGGTAGACCCATGACCCTGGCCAATCTATACTTGCCACACAAGGCACAAGATGTGTGTTTTTAAGAAAATTACACAGCTGATCTTGGAATCACAGAAAGGTATCCTCTTCCTGGGAGGATATTTTAACATTTCCCTAAACCCGAGCTTGGATACCTCGAGCGGTCTCTCCAGCACCCCACATAAAGTAGCTAAACATCTAATTAGGTCTCTTAGAGACTTGATCTTGCACAATATCTGGTGTACATTTCACCCAACAGACAAAAATTTCACCTTCTACTCTCACCCCCATAGGAAGTACACTAGAATTGACTACCTCTTTACGGATTCGGCGGGTCTTGCGGTTACAGCGGGATGCAGTATCAATACGATCACTTGGTCGGACCATGCTCCTGTTAAATGCACTATTAACTGGCCAAACACCCCAGTAACTCCTCATGTATGGAGGCTTGATGAATATCTCCTTGACGATAAACTCTTAATATCAAAGCTTCAAAAAAACATTGAGGAATATTTCCTCCTAAACGCGGATGAGGCTATGGACGGATCCACTGTGTGGGAAGCTCACAAGAGTGTGATCAGAGGCTGTTTGATCGGACACAGCGCAGCATTGCGCAGGTCCAAAAGAGAAATTTACAACGCGCTGTTAGCACAAGTATCACAAAAAGAACTAGCGCATAAAGATCGTCCCGCTGATCGGGCTCTACAAACAGAGCTGGCCTTAGCCAGGTCAGCTCTGTTACGTCACTTACAAGAGGAACAACACAAAAAAGCCCTCATTATGCGTCAAATGTTTTTTGAACATAGTAATAAAGCAGGAAAGCTACTGGCCCGAGCGCTAGCTCAGAAAAGATTGCGCTCATATATCTATGAAATAACAGATAAGCATGGGATGACACATAGAGATGGTCAAGCCATAGCGAATACCCTTGGCAATTTCTATAAAACCCTCTATAACATACACCCAGCAGAAAACTTGCAGGTGGATCCCCGCGACAGACGGATTTTTGAACAAGAGGTATCTGACTATATTGAAAAAACAGGAGTACCATCTTTAACTGCTGAACAGGCGTGCCAATTGGATGCACCCTTAGCTGTGGAAGAGATTCTAGCAGCTAACAAAAGTCTCCCAGCTGGCAAAAGCATGGGCCCTGATTGGTTTGGCACGCGCTACTATAAATGATTTGCAGACATCTTAATACCTCATATGCTCAAGGTGTTCAATTGGCTTTCAGAGGCTCCTATTCTACCGAGTTCGATGCTGGAAGCATTCATCTCAGTGATTCCTAAACCGGACAAACCAGAAAATCTGCCTGGCAGTTATAGACCGATATCACTGCTTAACTCTGACATCAAGATATTGGCCAAAGTCATAGCAAACCGCCTCAAAATAATTTTGCCACAATTGGTCTCCACGGATCGAACAGGATTTATCCCAGCAAGAGAGGCACGGGATAACACTCTCAGAGTGATCCAGTTGATTTCACATGCGCAGGCTACTTCCGCTCTGTTGGTCCTTGTGTCGACGGATACGGAAAAGGCCTTTGACCGAGTCAATTGGACCTTTATGCTATACACTCTGAAAAAGATGGGTTTTGGAGCACATTTCATAAATTACGTATTCTCACTATACTCCAATCCAAACGCCAAGGTCTTTGTGAATGGACTGTTCTCTGAACCTTTCCAGATCTCAAATGGAATGAGACAGGGGTGTCCCCTCTCACCCCTGCTCTTTGCTCTGATCATGGAGGTTCTAGCATGTAAGATATGCGAGAACCCTGAGATACGTGGATTTAGAACAGGGGGAATAGAGCATAAATTGGCTATGTATGCCGATGATGTGCTGTTGACCCTGGCTGACATTGGTCGGTCCCTGCAGGAATCACTAACCGAATTTGAGAGATTTGGGCGGATGTCGGATTTCTCACTTAATCTTTCCAAATCGGAAATCCTGAACATTTCAATGCCTGGAGATGTGTTTGAGTCACACAGCGACGGCTGCCCACTGAAGGTTGCTATAAAGCATCTTAAATATTTAGGTATTACTCTAGCCTCTTCGGTTAGGGAAATGGTGTCTGTAAATTATAAGCGCATAAGAGAAGAAGTCACACGGGACTTTGCGGCATGGAAGAATAAGACCATCTCTTGGATGGGTAGAATTCAAGTGGCTAAAAACAGAATTTATACCTGATAAATTACTTTCTCCAACGGTGTGTCCGGTCCACGGCGTCATCCATTACTTGTGGGATATTCTCCTCCCCCACAGGGAAAGGCAAGGAGAGCACACAGCAAGAGCTGTCCATATAGTCCCTCCCAGGCTCCGCCCCCCCAGTCATTTGACCGACGGTTAGGAGAAAAAAAGGAGAAACTATAGGGTGCCGTGGTGACTAGTGTATAGAGAAAGAAATTTTTCAAACCTGATTAAAAAACCAGGGCGGGCCGTGGATCGGACACACCGTTGGAGAAAGTAATTTATCAGGTAAGCATAAATTCTGTTTTCTCCAACATTGGTGTGTCCGGTCCACGGCGTCATCCATTACTTGTGGGAACCAATACCAAAGCTTTAGGACACGGATGAAGGGAGGGAGCAAATCAGGTTACCTAAACAGAAGGCACCACGGCTTGCAAAACCTTTCTCCCAAAAATAGCCTCTGAAGAAGCAAAAGTATCAAATTTGTAGAATTTGGCAAAAGTGTGCAGAGAAGACCAAGTCGCTGCCTTATATATCTGATCAACAGAAGCCTCGTTCTTGAAGGCCCATGTGGAAGCCACAGCCCTAGTAGAGTGAGCTGTGATTCATTCAGGAGGCTGCCGTCCGGCAGTCTCATAAGCCAATCGGATAATGCTTTTCAGCCAGAAAGAAAGAGAGGTAGCAGTAGCTTTTTGTCCTCTCCTCTTACCAGAAAAAACGACAAACAAAGAAGAAGTTTGTCTGAAATCCTCTGTTGCTTCTAAATAGAACTTTAAAGCACGGACTACATCTAAATTGTGTAACAAACGTTCCTTCTTTGAAACTTTTTGGATTCGGACACAAAGAAGGGACAACTATTTCCTGGTTAATATTCTTGTTGGAAACAACTTTTGGAAGAAAACCAGGCTTGGTACGCAAAACAACCTTATCTGAATGGAACATCAGATAGGATGGATCACACTGCAAAGCAGATAGTTCAGAAACTCTTCTAGCAGAAGAAATAGCAACCAAAAACAGAACTTTCCAAGATAGTAACTTGATATCTATGGAATGTAAGGGTTCAAATGGAACCCCTTGAAGAACTGAAAAAACTAAATTTAGACTCCAGGGAGGAGTCAAAGGTCTGTAAACAGGCTTGATTCTGACCAAAGCCTGTACAAAAGCTTGTACATCTGGCACAGCTGCCAGTCGTTTGTGTAACAAGACAGATAAAGCAGAAATCTGTCCTTTTAGAGAATTCGCTGACAATCCCTTATCCAAACATTCTTGGAGAAAGGAGAGGATCCTGGGAATTTTAATCCATGAGAATCCCTTGGATTCACACCAACAGATATATCTTTTCCATATTTTATGGTAAATCCTTCTAGTCACAGGTTTTCTGGCTTGGACCAGAGTATCTATCACTGAATCTGAAAACCCGCGCTTGGATAAAATCAAGCGTTCAATTTCCAAGCAGTCAGCTGGAGAGAAACTAGATTTGGATGTTCGAATGGACCTTGTACTAGAAGATCCTGTCTCAAAGGTAGCTTCCCTGGTGGAGCCAATGACATATTCACCAGGTCTGCATACCAAGTCCTGCGTGGCCACGCAGGAGCTATCAGAATCACCGAGGCCTTCTCCTGTTTGATCCTGGCTACAAGCCTGGGAAGGAGAGGGAACGGTGGAAACGCATAAGCTAGGTTGAACGACCAAGGCGTCACTAATGCATCCACTAGAGTCGCCTTGGGATCCTTGGATCTGGACCCGTAGCAAGGAACCTTGAAGTTCTGACGAGACGCCATCAGATCCATGTCTGGAATGCCCCATAATTGAGTCAACTGGGCAAAAACCTCCGGGTGGAGTTCCCACTCCCCCGGATGGAAAGTCTGACGACTCAGATAATCCGCCTCCCAGTTGTCTACTCCTGGGATGTGAATTGCAGATGGATGGCAGGAGTGATCCTTCGCCTATTTGATGATCTTGGATACCTCTCTCATCGCCAAGGAACTCTTTGTTCCTCCCTGATGGTTGATGTAAGCTACAGTCGTCATGTTGTCTGACTGGAATCTTATGAATCCAGCCTTCGCTAGTTGAGGCCAAGCCCGGAGAGCATTGAATATCGCTCTCAGTTCCAGGATGTTTATCGGGAGAAGAGACTCTTCCCGAGACCATAGACCCTGAGCTTTCAGGGAATCCCAGACCGCGCCCCAGCCTAATAGACTGTCGTCGGTCGTGACAATGACCCACTCTGGTCTGCGGAAACTCACTCCCTGAGACAGGTGATCCTGTGACAACCACCAACGGAGTGAGTCTCTGGTCATCTGGTCTACTTGAATCTTTGGAGACAAGTCTGTATAGTCCCCATTCCACTGCTTGAGCATGCACAGTTGTAATGGTCTTAGATGAATTCGAGCAAAAGGAACTATGTCCATTGCTGCAACCATCAACCCTACTACTTCCATGCACTGAGCTATGGAAGGCTGCAGAATAGAGTGAAAAACTTGACAAGCGTTTAGAAGCTTTGACTTTCTGACTCTTGTCAGGAAGATCTTCATTTTTAAAGAATCTATTATCGTTCCCAAGAAGGGAACTCTTGTCGACGGAGACAGGGAACTCTTTTCTACGTTCACCTTCCACCCGTGAGATCTGAGAAAGGCTAGAACAATGTCTGTATGAGCCTTTGCTTTGGAAAGAGACGACGTTTGGATTAGAATGTCGTCCAGATAAGGTGCCACTGCAATACCCCTTGGTCTTAGAATCGCTAGAATGGACCCTAGCACCTTTGTGAAAATCCTTGGATGATCTTTGTGGATAGGAATATGTAGATACGCATCCTTTAAATCCACGGTAGTCATAAATTGACCCTCCTGGATTGTAGGTAAAATTGTTCGAATGGTTTCCATTTTGAACGATGGAACTCTGAGAAATTTGTTTAGAATTTTTAAATCCAGAATTGGTCTGAAAGTTCCCTCTTTTTTGGGAACTACAAACAGATTTGAGTAAAAACCCCTGACCTTGTTCCACAGTTGGAACTGGGTGTATCACTCCCATCTTTAACAGGTCTTCTACACAATGTAAGAATGCCTGTCTCTTTATTTGGTTTGAAGATAAGTGAGACATGTGGAACCTTCCCCTTGAGGGTAGTTCCTAGAATTCCAGAAGAAAAACCCTGAGAGACTATTTCTAGTGCCCAGGGATCTTAACATCTCTTGCCCAAGCCTGAGCAAAGAGAGAGAGTCTGCCCCCTACAAGATCCGGTCCCGGATCGGGGGCTACCCCTTCATGCTGTTTTGGTAACAGCAGCAGGCTTATTGACCTGTTTACCCTTGTTCCAGCCTTGCATTGATTTCCAAGCTGGTTTAGACTGGGAAGCGTTACCCTCTTGTCTAGAGGCTGCCGAGTTGGAAGCCGGTCCGTTCCTGAAATTGCAAAAGGAACGAAAATTGGACTTATTCTTAGCCTTGAAAGGTTTATCTTGTGGGAGGGCATGGCCCTTTCCCCCAGAGATGTCTGAAATAATCTCTTTCAATTCTGGCACAAAAAGGGTCTTACTAAACACCACAAACTCCTCACCATCCCCGAGGAGATGCTACTTGTTCAGAGCGGCAAGGAGAATGACTGGGGGGGTGGAGCCTGGGAGGGACTATATGGACAGCTCTTGCTGTGTGCTCTCCTTGCCTTTCCCTGTGGGGGAGGAGAATATCCCACAAGTAATGGATGATGCCGTGGACCGGACACACCAATGTTGGAGAAATGAACATCCTGCCCAGAGTCCTATATATTATGCAGGCAATCCCCTTGTCGTCAGCAGACCACTTAATTCATCAAATTCAGTCGGCACTTGAATCGTACATCTGGAATGACCTGAGACCACGGGTCAACAAAAAAACGATGTATTTGCCCAGAGACCGAGGAGGGGCGGGTGTCCCTCAATTGAGCGAATACCTTAAGGCTATTCAACTACAACGATTGGTCGAGTGGTGCCATGGATCCCACAACAAAGCCTGGATAGGCTTGGATGGGGAGATTCTCCGTAGGGGTAACGTGGGATCTCTCGCGTGGATAAGCCCTGCGCAACGCCCTAATTGGCTCTCCCAATACCCCCTGATTGAGGATGTGTTGTGTAGATGGGACAAATTGATCAAGGTGAAATCGTATATTTCTACTTCTATCTCACCAGTGACGCCCGTCCGTGAAAACCCGGATAACGGGTTAGCTAATAAAACCTACTCTCGGGGATCTTGCTATACTTTAGCTGAGACCGCAGTCTCGGGCGCCCTGTCGGGGGGTAAAATCAAGCCACAAATGGAACTGGCTGAATGGGACTGTGATCTATTCTCCTCATGGTTCAGAACGACGCAATTCCATCATTATTTTAGCACTTTGCGCGACAGAGAATCACTGAAAAGACAGAAAACACCATTCGAAGTGCTTTGCACTTCGCCAACTCTGCCATATCATCTCATTTCAATTTTGTATAAGCTGCTGGTAGAGGGGGTTGCTGATGTGCTTCCCTCTTATATAGTAATATGGCAACAAGAATTGGGCCTTGAGCCCGACTCAAAAACATGGATATCCATATTTCGCAAAGCGAAACGTGCGTCGGTTTCTATGAAACTTCAGGAGATGCATTTTAAGTTTCTGAGCCGTTGGTATCTCACCCCACAAAGGTTGAAAAATATACCCGCACACAGGTGGGGAATGCTGGAGGTGCTGCGGAGAGGAAGGATCCATGCTGCATATCTGGTGGCAATGTCCCCATATACAACCCTTTTGGAGTGAGGTGTTTCGGGAGTGTAGTAGGCTACTGGAAATCATCTTACCCCCAGACCGTAAATATCTCATATTCCATGAGCTACCTAAAATTGTCATGGATGCAAAACGCCATTTATTTCTCCTGATGTTAAATTGTGCAAAAGGACTCATACCAAGACATTGGAAATCAATACACACACCAAACCTTGAGGAGTGGAGGGCCGGGGTCTGGGATGTTTTGAGCCTGGAGAGGTTCCACTATCTACAGATTGGGAGACTTGAAACTCATGAATATATGACTCTGATCTGGGAGGGTAGGGGTTTATAAACATTATGGAAAATTTTGGAGTTGGGGCGGGCAGTTGTGGTGAAACCCATGAAGTCTCTGGATTTCTTGGACTAAAATTAATATGACCATTTGGATTAATCCCCCCCCCCTTTTTTTTTTCTTTTTCTTTTTTTTTTTTCTCTCTTCTCTTCCCCCACCACTCAACCCACCTTCATTTCCTCCCTCCTCACCTCAATGCTCTCTCACCCCTACGTTCCCTTCCCTTCATCTTTCCGTCTTTTTCCTGTCTCTATTTTCTTTTATTACCTTCTTTTTACACTGAAATTGTCAAAGACTGCATGGGACTGGCACTGCCGGAACTACCTACATCTAACACTAGAATAGCAGTTTTGCTGAATTATGGTCATGGGATGTTTGAGTCCGGTGCTGTCGGCCGCACAAATTTGTGCTTATTATTGGCAACTTGCAAAGTGGAATGTACAACAATGAACATACCAAACGTAATATTATAATTCTTTATCAGTCTTTTACCAGAGCTTGTTTATGTTTATCTGACATGGCTATTTCGGTCACTACGTGTTATTTTTCATCTTGAATGTAAAAGATTTAACCTTATATGTGTTCATTCAATAAAGCTTATTTAAAAAAAAAAAAAAAACTCCATTAACTGATGGGAAGGGCTTTCTGTATCTGTTCTCTTCGACAGTAATAAAACAAATCCATTGCCTGGGGGTAATTAGCTAAAATAGGTTTTATGTTCTGCGTGATACTAATGCACTAGTGGTAAATATTAACCTGTGAATTGAAACGGCAGAACAAAAATGAAAGCAGC
The DNA here is from genome assembly GCF_027579735.1 of Bombina bombina. Taxonomy (NCBI): domain Eukaryota; kingdom Metazoa; phylum Chordata; class Amphibia; order Anura; family Bombinatoridae; genus Bombina; species Bombina bombina. The sequence continues at coordinate 1,112,777,193 of NC_069502.1, read as the reverse complement.
ATTATTGTGGTGCCATGGTTTTTGCAAAAACAATATTATCAAAGCATAATGCTTTCTGTGTCCAATCAATAATCTGTCTCAGAATAAGGTTGCCATTCACCAAGTATTTTTATTTTACAGGTCAGAATGCCAGGGATAAGCATAAGGCTATCCTAACAACTAGATAAGATTATACTTTTAGGAAATATTAATCACACTTGCTGGGACTATGGCTCTTATTTGCTGTCAAAATCTATCAGCCAGGTTACGAGTTTTGCATTAGAAGCTATGCGGTGCTAACGAGCAGTTTTGTCTCACCGCTCACTTACCTGCAGCGCTGGTATTACGGGTTTTTACAAACAAATAAATACAAACTTGCCTGTAAAATAAAAACTATTAGTTATATTGTAGCTAGCTTAGGGTTTATTTTACAGGTAAGTATTTAGTTTTAAATAGGAATAATTTAGTTAATGATAGTAATTTTCTTTAGATTTATTTTAATTATATTTAAGTTAGGGGGTGTTATTGGTTAGACTTAGGTTTAGGTGTTAATCAATTTGGAATAGTGGCAGCGACGTTGGGGACGGCAGATTAGGGGTTAATAAGTGTAGGTAGGTTGCGGCGACATTGGGGGCAGCAGATTAGGGGTTAATAAAAATAATGTAGGTGTCAGCGATGTTGGGGGGCAGCAGATTAGGGGTTATTAAGTATAATGTAGGTGGCGGCGATGTCCAGAGCAGCAGATTAGGGGTTAATAATTTTATTTTAGTGTTTGTGATGCGGGAGGGCCTCGGTTTAGGGGTTAATAGGTAGTTTATGGGTGTTAGTGTACTTTTTAGCACTCTTAACTTCTAACTTTAGAATGCAATACGGATCTTGGAGGTAGAGGGTGTACCGCTCACTTTTTGGCCTCCCAGGACAGACTCGTAATACCAGTGCTATGGAAGTCCCATAGAAAAAAGGGTTTACAAAGTTTACGTAAGTCGTTTTGCGGTAAGGCCAAAGAAGTGTGCAGTGCCCCAAAACCTGCAAGACTCGTAATAGCAGCGGTAGTGAAAAAGCAGCGTTAGGGCCTGTTAACACTGCTTTTTCAGCCTAACGCACAACTCGTAATCTAGCCGTATGTTTCTATATAGAATAACTATAGAAATAAAGGCCCTGTTAAGGTTATATACACATCCTATAAATACGAGAGAATCTAATAAATCTAATCAGCTTTTGTTTCTGAATTAAGTTGCATAATTATTTAAAAGGCACACAAAAGCTGAACTTGTTTCATGATTCATGATTCAGAAAAGAGCATAAGATTTTAAACAACTTTCCAGTTTACTTTTATAATCAAATTTGCTTAATTCTCTTAGTATTCTTTGTAGAAGCAGCAGCAATTCACTACAGTGAGCTAGATGAACACATTAAGTGAGCAAATGACAAAAGGCCTTTATGTGCAGTCTTCAATTAGCAGTTAGTTCCCAGTAGTGCACTGCTGCTCCTGAGCCTACCTAGGAATGAATTTCAACAAAGGATACCAAAAGAAAGAACAATAAGAAGCTGAAAAATGGTTTAAATCGCATGCTCTGTCTGAATCAAGAAAGATACATTTTGGGTTTCATGTCCCTTTTAGCTAATGTATCTTATTTAACACAGCCTGATATTGTTTTTAAGAAAAGTGGTATCTCTACCACAAAAGGAGGTGTAGTTTAACAATATGACTGATGTTTTCTCATGTACTAGCATTTACATCACACAGTCTCACTCAGTATTGCCTTAACGTGGACTATGAATGTCTCAGTTTATGTAAACAAAATCATCTTTGGAAATAGTTTATTTGGAAGCCTACAACTTTGAATTTTATCGCTTTCCAAACCTAGATTGTCTTTGCGCCACAAATATGATCTCTAGTGAACTGTAAAGCAGATTTTCCATTTATTTAAAAAAATATGCAGTGTAGACCATCATCTCTGTTACTAAAAACCACAATATCTTAATATTTGCTTTTAGAGAATTAAGATTTTCCTACAATGGATTGGATAAAAGAAGATGTATCTCTGGCTACTAGACTGATTCTGCCTAGAGATACTAATGTATAACAGTCCTATGCCATAACTAGGGTTGCCAGGTGCCCGGTATTAGACCAGACTGTCCGGTATTTCAGGTTACTGCCCGGTAATATTATTTCCCAAAAAACTGACATAGCCTTAAATAGTTAAGATGTGTGTTTTTATTTTTTAAAATGCTTTTACTATTTAATTCTGTGACCCTCGGAGACCTGGCTGCATCCGGCTATACCCAACCAGTTCCGTAAGTAATCCAGCAGTTACGCCCAGCCCTGGCAGCCAGTGTCCACCGGCACTCCTTCTAGCCCTAGACTCGTTGCTCAGCTGTAGCGAAACCGCCCTATGCCTCAGTCGGCGCAGTGCGTGCTGCCTTGCTGTGTGAGTGTGAGACTGTCGGATGTCACGTGATCACACACCTGATGTCATGACAGCAAGAAGACCAGCAGGCTCTGCGAAGTCTACACATGAATTGCTGCCTGCTGCTGTCTGCTGAGAGTCCTGTCTCCTCAATTTGTTACCCCTCTTTTCACCTCATATTAGTCCTCTTCTCCCTACACCGTACCTATGCCTTGTGTAGAGGTTTTTAGGAGATATAATGGTTTTAAACTAGCAAACTCAGGTATGTAAGTTGCATTCACAACAAGATTGCTTTATTTGTTGATGCAGGGGTAATAATGCAATGCTACATCTTTATAACAGAGTTCAATAAAGACTGGGTAACATGCATTGATTGTTAGTACTTAGTAAAGGGTTGAATAATTTATAAACTAGAGATGAGCCAGATTCAGTCTGCTTAATGAGTGTTCATATATATATATATATATATATATATATATATATATATATATATAATGGGTGAAGGAAAGTTAGTAAAGTGCACTATATTAGTAAGCTCCCGTTATGGGAATGATTCACAACTCTCACTTGCAAGATTGTAGTATATGCCCAAAGACAAGGGATAAAGCAATCCGTTGAGAAGGTAAACTTAACACTGAGTTCAATTGTTAGCACACTCTTGCCCCGGACTCTTCAGACAAAACAACAGCACAAAAGGAGTATGCCATATACGTTTAACACTGTCACAGCAAATTCATTGGCTATACTCACTGCATCAAATGCGGTGCTGTGTTGTCACAATCCTTCCAGCTCCGTGTGCTGCAAACAAAACCCCGTTGTTCACCGCTCCTTGCAGAATCCTCTGTGCCGATTCAGTGTGTTTCACACAGTGCGCGTCCGATGACGTATGCACAGCCGGTCACGTGGTGTGCTGTGTCCAATCGGTGTATCCCTTTTCCTCGTCTTCAGTAGAAAGCCAGCAGACATAAACAGGGCTATACATACAGGCGAGTCCAAACCCAGCCTGATAAGTGAGAGGCTTCCGAGCCTAGGGACCCCAGATACTGGCGTAATGAAATGTTCAGTAGAAAGAAATCCAGGGTCAAAGAGTAAAATAAAATCCAAACTTTATTAAAGTCCACTTGTGGATAAAAAACCATGGGGGTCACAAACATACAGCACTCAGCACTTGTTGTTTCCAGCTGACATGTTTCGGTGTAGTACCGTAATCATAGCTGATGGAATACACAAGTGCTGCTTCATTTAAAAGCAGAGTAAAATTCTGATTGGTTAATAACAAGTACAAACCTGCGTGTGAGTGTGTGAACAGGTGATTGTATCAAAAGTTAACCTATTACATACCAAAAGAATAGAAACTTAAATAGTGAATGAATATGTACATTATGTATACTGCTAATTATAAATGCTTAACTATTAGATTTCAAAGCTAAACCAAAGCATAGGTTCATACTGCCTTAACGGAAAACATACTTAATTCCTATTAGTTTAGATAATTTAAATAATTTAAATATCTAGGCAGGTACCCCTAATCCTATAGTAATTTCTAATGGGGGAGAGCAAACGTTATTTTCTAGTTATTGGTGCTCAGCTTAATGCTTAGTATTGTTTATTGAAATAGTGTAAATAAACTACATGAGTAATGTGGAGAACTGCAAAAGAATATAGTGACATGTGATAACGCCATCTATCATTCTTATCTCTCTGGTCGAAACAAAGTTAAGAAGCATAGGACTGTAGCAACACATATAAATGCCATAGACCATCTCTGGATAAGGTAAAAATTAGTGTGTATAGCTAACAGTTGCTATCAATGTTTACAACCAAACTCTTATAGGTTTAGCACTATATAAATAAATGCAAAGAAGGGATTTAAAATAACCCAAATAACTGAAGCCTTTTCATTTTATCTTATTGTAAAGACTTAATAGACTAAATTGTGTGCGGTTAAACAAAAATATATATGAAGTTCTTGGGAGTATATTTGGAGTATTATTTAAAGTATTAAGTATCCCACTACTTCCAGTAATTAATTAGGTCATATTCTGAGTTAAGTCCCTTTGGGACACGAGTTTGTAACTTAAAAATCCAGAACATCTCCCTTTTACCTAGAATGTGGGATCTATCTCCTCCACGTAGGGGAATAGTAACTTTTTCAATGGCTTGCCATCTCAGTGTTGCACTACTCTGATTATGTACGGTTTTGAAATGTTTAACCAGTGGGGTACTGGCCTCTCCAATTTTAATAGTAGAAAGGTGATTACGAATCCTTGTATTGACCTCTGTACTAGTGAGTCCTACATACTGAAGATGACATTCTATGCATGTAAGTAAATATATAACATAGGAGGATGTACAGTTTAGGCACGCCTGGATTTTGAACTCTTCTCTTGTGACTGTTGAATGAAACTTGTCCGAAATGATGGCAAGATCACATGGTTTGCACCTGGATTTTCCACATCTGTACATCCCCCTGTGTTTCAGCCAAGAACCCTGTGGTTTCTCAGAGCAGGGTGGTAACTCTGATGGTGAGAGAATGTTACCTAGGGTCTTACTCCTTCTAAATGAGCAACGTAAGCCTTTCTCTACTGTATTCACAAGCTTATCGTCTGCTGCCAACATTCTAAAGTGTTTTTTAATTATGTTACAGATTTCTTTATATTCCGTACTATAATCTGTAACGAAGGTAATTTTATTGTCTGTCATAGCACCTTGTTTCTTCTCCTGAGTTCTGGATCCCTTAAGGAGGGTCTCCCTGTCTATTCTATCAACCTGTGTATGTGCCTGTTTGATTACATATTTAGGATATCCTCTATCCGTAAGCCTCTTTTCAAGTTCCTTTCTCTGTTCTTGAAAGGTAAATTCTTCACTGCAGTTTCGTTTTAGCCTAATCATCTCCCATTTAGCTACTGCTAATGATACATGCTTAGGGTGACAACTCTTAGCATGGAGCAGGGTATTCCTTGTGATTGGCTTCCTAAACGTACTGCTGTGAATTTTACCTGATCTGTCAGCTTTAAGAGTGAGATCCAAAAAATTTATCTCAGTATGATGGTATTCAAATGTAAATTTAAGGCCTACATCATTGTTGTTAAGGCTTGTGACAAAGTCTGAAAGTTCTGAGGGTGATCCACACCACACAAAAAGCAGATCATCGATATACCGCCTGTAAAAAGATATCTGATCTTTAAAGGGGTTCCGATCTCCAAAGATGTGGGACATCTCCCACCAACCCATAAGGAGGTTGGCATATGAGGGCGCAAATTTGGCCCCCATAGCTGTCCCACATCTTTGGAGATAAAAAGATTCCCCAAATCGAAAATAATTGTGTGTTAGCATAAAATGAGTGGCCCTCAGTATGTATTCAATGAAAGGCTCATCCAAAGTTGAAAAATTTTCCAAAAAGTACCTAATAGCCTCCAAACCCTTTTCATGAGGGATTGAAGAATAAAACATAATTTATGCTTACCTGATAAATTCCTTTCTTCTGTTGTGTGATCAGTCCACGGGTCATCATTACTTCTGGGATATAACTCCTCCCCAACAGGAAATGCAAGAGGATTCACCCAGCAGAGCTGCATATAGCTCCCCCCCTCTACGTCACTCCCAGTCATTCGACCAAGAATCAACGAGAAAGGAGAAACCAAGGGTGAAGTGGTGACTGGAGTATAATTTAAAAGATATTTACCTGCCTTAAAACAGGGCAGGCCGTGGACTGATCACACAACAGAAGAAAGGAATTTATCAGGTAAGCATAAATTATGTTTTCTTCTGTTATGTGTGATCAGTCCACGGGTCATCATTACTTCTGGGATACCAATACCAAAGCAAAAGTACACGGATGACGGGAGGGATAGGCAGGCTCATTATACAGAAGGAACCACTGCCTGAAGAACCTTTCTCCCAAAAATAGCCTCCGAAGAAGCAAAAGTGTCAAATTTGTAAAATTTGGAAAAAGTATGAAGCGAAGACCAAGTTGCAGCCTTGCAAATCTGTTCAACAGAGGCCTCATTCTTAAAGGCCCAAGTGGAAGCCACAGCTCTAGTAGAATGAGCTGTAATTCTTTCAGGAGGCTGCTGTCCAGCAGTCTCATAGGCTAAACGAATTATGCTACGAAGCCAGAAGGAGAGAGAGGTAGCCGAAGCCTTATGACCTCTCCTCTGACCAGAGTACACGACAAACAGGGAAGACGTTTGTCGAAAATCCTTAGTTGCCTGCAAGTAGAACTTGAGGGCACGAACTACATCCAGATTGTGTAGAAGACGTTCCTTCTTTGAAGAAGGATTTGGACACAAGGATGGAACAACAATCTCTTGATTGATATTCCTGTTAGTGACTACCTTAGGTAAGAACCCAGGTTTAGTACGCAGAACTACCTTGTCTGAGTGAAAAATCAGATAAGGAGAATCACAATGTAAGGCTGATAACTCAGAGACTCTTAGAGCCGAGGAAATAGCCATTAAAAACAGAACTTTCCAAGATAACAATTTTATATCAATGGAATGAAGGGGTTCAAACGGAACACCCTGTAAAACGTTAAGAACTAAGTTTAAACTCCATGGTGGAGCAACAGTTTTAAACACAGGCTTGATCCTAGCTAAAGCCTGACAAAAGGCCTGGACGTCTGGATTTTCTGACAGACGCCTGTGTAACAAGATGGACAGAGCTGAGATCTGTCCCTTTAATGAGCTAGCCGATAAACCCTTTTCTAAACCTTCTTGTAGAAAGGACAATATTCTAGGAATCCTAACCTTACTCCAGGAGTAACCTTTGGATTCGCACCAGTATAGGTATTTACGCCATATCTTATGGTAAATCCTTCTGGTAACAGGCTTCCTAGCCTGTATCAGGGTATCAATAACCGACTCAGAAAAACCACGTTTTGATAAAATCAAGCGTTCAATTTCCAAGCAGTCAGCTTCAGAGAAGTTAGATTTTGATGTTTGAATGGACCCTGTATCAGAAGGTCCTGTCTTAGAGGTAGAGACCAAGGCGGACAGGATGACATGTCCACTAGATCTGCATACCAAGTCCTGCGTGGCCATGCAGGCGCTATTAGAATCACTGATGCTCTCTCCTGTTTGATTTTGGCAATCAATCGAGGAAGCAGCGGGAAGGGTGGAAACACATAAGCCATCCCGAAGTTCCAAGGTGCTGTCAAAGCATCTATCAGAACCGCTCCCGGATCCCTGGATCTGGACCCGTAGTGAGGAAGTTTGGCGTTCTGGCGAGACGCCATGAGATCTATCTCTGGTTTGCCCCAACGTCGAAGTATTTGGGCAAAGACCTCCGGATGAAGTTCCCACTCCCCCGGATGAAAAGTCTGGCGACTCAAGAAATCCGCCTCCCAGTTCTCCACTCCCGGGATGTGGATTGCTGACAGGTGGCAAGAGTGAGACTCTGCCCAGCGAATTATCTTTGATACTTCCATCATTGCTAGGGAGCTTCTTGTCCCTCCTTGATGGTTGATGTAAGCTACAGTCGTGATGTTGTCCGACTGAAACCTGATGAACCCCCGAGTTTTTAACTGGGGCCAAGCCAGAAGGGCATGGAGAACTGCTCTCAATTCCAGAATGTTTATTGGTAGTAGACTTTCCTCCTGATTCCATTGTCCCTGAGCCTTCAGAGAATTCCAGACAGCGCCCCAACCTAGTAGGCTGGCGTCTGTTGTTACAATTGTCCAGTCCGGCCTGCTGAATGGCATCCCCCTGGACAGATGTGGCCGAGAAAGCCACCATAGAAGAGAGTTTCTGGTCTCTTGATCCAGATTCAGAGTAGGGGACAAGTCTGAGTAATCCCCATTCCACTGACTCAGCATGCACAATTGCAGCGGTCTGAGATGTAGACGTGCAAAGGGAACTATGTCCATTGCTGCTACCATTAAGCCGATCACCTCCATGCATTGAGCTACTGACGGGAGTTGAATGGAATGAAGGACACGGCATGCATTTAGAAGCTTTGTTAATCTGTCTTCTGTCAGATAAATCTTCATTTCTACAGAATCTATAAGAGTCCCCAAGAATGGAACTCTTGTGAGAGGAAAAAGAGAACTCTTCTTTTCGTTCACTTTCCATCCATGCGACCTTAGAAATGCCAGAACTAACTCTGTATGAGACTTGGCAGTTTGAAAGCTTGAAGCTTGTATCAGAATGTCGTCTAGGTACGGAGCTACCGAAATTCCTCGCGGTCTTAGTACCGCCAGAAGGGCACCCAGAACCTTTGTGAAGATTCTTGGAGCCGTAGCCAATCCGAATGGAAGAGCTACAAACTGGTAATGCCTGTCTAAGAAGGCAAACCTTAGATACCGGTAATGATCTTTGTGAATCGGTATGTGAAGGTAAGCATCCTTTAAATCCACTGTGGTCATGTACTGACCCTTTTGGATCATGGGTAAGATTGTCCGAATAGTTTCCATTTTGAACGATGGAACTCTTAGGAATTTGTTTAGGATCTTTAAATCCAAGATTGGCCTGAAAGTTCCCTCTTTTTTGGGAACCACAAACAGGTTTGAGTAAAACCCTTGTCCTTGTTCCGACCGCGGAACCGGATGGATCACTCCCATTAATAACAGATCTTGTACACAGCGTAGAAACGCTTCTTTCTTTATCTGGTTTGTTGACAATCTTGACAGATGAAATCTCCCTCTTGGGGGAGAGAATTTGAAGTCTAGAAGGTATCCCTGAGATATGATCTCTAGCGCCCAGGGATCCTGAACATCTCTTGCCCAAGCCTGGGCGAAGAGAGAGAGTCTGCCCCCCACTAGATCCGGTCCCGGATCGGGGGCCCTCGGTTCATGCTGTCTTTGGGGCAGCAGCAGGTTTCCTGGCCTGCTTGCCCTTGTTCCAGGACTGGTTAGGTTTCCAGCCTTGTCTGTAACGAGCAACAGCTCCTTCCTGTTTTGGTGCAGTGGAAGTTGATGCTGCTCCTGCTTTGAAATTCCGAAAGGGACGAAAATTAGACTGTCTAGCCTTAGCTTTGGCTTTGTCTTGAGGCAGGGCGTGGCCCTTACCTCCTGTAATGTCAGCGATAATTTCTTTCAAACCGGGCCCAAATAAAGTTTGCCCCTTGAAAGGTATATTAAGTAATTTGGACTTAGAAGTTACATCAGCTGACCAGGATTTTAGCCACAGCGCCCTACGTGCCTGAATGGCGAATCCTGAGTTCTTAGCCGTAAGTTTGGTTAAATGTACTACGGCCTCCGAAATGAATGAATTAGCTAGTTTAAGGACTCTAAGCCTGTCCGTAATGTCGTCCAGCGTAGCTGAACTAAGGTTCTCTTCCAGAGACTCAATCCAAAATGCTGCCGCAGCCGTAATCGGCGCGATGCATGCAAGGGGTTGCAATATAAAACCTTGTTGAACAAACATTTTCTTAAGGTAACCCTCTAATTTTTTATCCATTGGATCTGAAAAAGCACAGCTATCCTCCACCGGGATAGTGGTACGCTTAGCTAAAGTAGAAACTGCTCCCTCCACCTTAGGGACCGTTTGCCATAAGTCCCGTGTGGTGGCGTCTATTGGAAACATCTTTCTAAATATTGGAGGGGGTGAGAACGGCACACCGGGTCTATCCCACTCCTTAGTAACAATTTCAGTTAGTCTCTTAGGTATAGGAAAAACGTCAGTACTCGCCGGTACCGCAAAGTATTTATCCAACCTACACAATTTCTCTGGTATTGCAACAGTGTTACAATCATTAAGAGCCGCTAAAACCTCCCCTAGTAATACACGGAGGTTTTCCAATTTAAATTTAAAATTTGAAATATCTGAATCCAATCTGTTTGGATCAGAACCGTCACCCACAGAATGAAGCTCTCCGTCCTCATGCTCTGCAAGCTGTGACGCAGTATCAGACATGGCCCTAGTATTATCAGCGCACTCTGTTCTCACCCCAGAGTGATCACGCTTGCCTCTTAGTTCTGGTAATTTAGCCAAAACTTCAGTCATAACAGTAGCCATATCTTGTAATGTTATCTGTAATGGCCGCCCAGATGTACTAGGCGCCATAATATCACGCACCTCCCGGGCGGGAGATGCAGGTACTGACACGTGAGGCGAGTTAGTCGGCATAACTCTCCCCTCGCTGTTTGGTGAAATTTGTTCAATTTGTACAGATTGGCTTTTATTTAAAGTAGCATCAATACAGTTAGTACATAAATTTCTATTGGGCTCCACCTTGGCATTGGAACAAATGACACAGGTATCTTCCTCTGAATCAGACATGTTTAACACACTAGCAATAAACTTGCAACTTGGTTACAATCTTATTTAACAAAAACGTACTGTGCCTCAAAGAAGCACTAAACGATTAAATGACAGTTGAAATAATGAACTGAAAAACAGTTATAGCATCAATCCTTAAAAACAACACAACTTTTAGCAAAGGTTTGTTCCCATTAGTAAAGTAACAATAATTAAATTTGAAACATAAAAATTACAGAGCAACGTTTTTAATCACAGTCAATATATAAGTCTCACAGCTCTGCTGAGAGAATCTACCTCCCTCCAAAGAAGTTTGAAGACCCCTGAGTTCTGTTAGAGATGAACCGGATCATGCAGGAAATACAAGAGTAACTGACTGGAAATTTTTGATGCGTAGCAAAGAGCGCCAAAAACGGCCCCTCCCCCTCACACACAGCAGTGAGAGAGAAACGAAACTGTCACAATTAAAACAAGCAACTGCCAAGTGGAAAAATAATGCCCAAATATTTATTCACTCAGTACCTCAGAAAATGCAAACGATTCTACATTCCAGCAAAAACGTTTAACATGATAAATACCTATTAAAAGGTTTAGTGTACTTTTAACAGAGTAATTCCGGTGAAATACCATCCCCAGAATACTGAAGTGTAGAGTATACATACATGTCATTATAACGGTATGGCAGGATTTTCTCATCAATTCCATTCAGAAAATAAAAACTGCTACATACCTCAATGCAGATTCATCTGCCCGCTGTCCCCTGATCTGAAGCTTTTACCTCCCTCAGATGGCCGAGAAACAGCAATATGATCTTAACTACTCCGGTTAAAATCATAGTAAAAACTCTGGTAGATTCTTCTTCAAACTCTGCCAGAGAGGCAATAACACGCTCCGGTGCTATTGTAAAATAACAAACTTTTGATTGAAGTTATAAAAACTAAGTATAATCACCATAGTCCTCTCACACATCCTATCTAGTCGTTGGGTGCAAGAGAATGACTGGGAGTGACGTAGAGGGGGGGAGCTATATGCAGCTCTGCTGGGTGAATCCTCTTGCATTTCCTGTTGGGGAGGAGTTATATCCCAGAAGTAATGATGACCCGTGGACTGATCACACATAACAGAAGAAAGGGCGACTACATCCACAGTTAGCCAGATGTGTGCCCTAGAGTCCCACAAAAAATCTTCCAATAAAATTAAAAGATCTTTAGTGTCTCTCACATAGCTCTGCAAGCTTTTTACAAATGGAAAAAGTAAGGCATCTAACCATTGAGATAGATGTTCAAAAATAGACCCAATTCCACTTATAATAGGTCTACCCTTTACCTCTGTTAGTGTTTTGTGGACTTTAGGAAGATGGTGGAAGATGGGCACCACTGGACATTCAACATACAAATATTCGAAAGTGGCAAGATCAAAATGCCCATCCTCCAAACCATCATCCAAAAGTCTCCTCAAATCCCTTTGGAAGCATTGTGTCGGGTCCCTATCGAGTTCCAGATAACTATCTGTATCATGTAGCTGTCTGTGCGCTTCGTGAATATAGGCCTCCCTATCTAAAACAACTACTGCACCTCCCTTATCGGCTGTGCGTATCACTAAATTCTTGTTCTTCTGTAGTTCTGTGATAGCCTTCCTTTCAGTAATTGTAAGGTTAGATTTGGTCTTAAAATCACCATTAGTCTCTATTTTAGAGGCGAATAGAGTAAGATCATTCTCCACTCTTTTGAAAAAAGTTTCAAGTGTAGTGCCTCTGGATTGTATCGGGTAATATTCAGATGGTTTTTTAAAACCACTGAAATTAGAAATTTTTTTGGAAGGATCTAAGACTTCCCCTTGCCTTCCTAGTTGTTGTAATGTGATGACATCACATGCTTCAGAAAAGTCGACAAGTTTAGGATTTTCTGAACTTTGTTGTGTGTGAACATCAGGATGGCCCTGTGCCATTGTCATATCTCCCTGAAAATGTTTTTTTAGGGTTAAATTCCTGATAAGCTTGTTCACATCCAACATTGTTCTGAAAAGATCAAAATTACATGTTGGTGCAAAGGACATTCCATAACTTAAAACTCTAAGTTGTACATCAGAAAGTGATATGCTGGATAAGTTGATAACATTATATTTATTGTTAGTGTCAGCATTTCTTACTGGTATTTGGTTTTCCTGTTTCCCCTTAGGGTGTACCTGTCCTGCTTGTTCTGCTTGGCCTGACCTATTCCAGTTTTGTCCCTGGACTGGTAAAAAACCTGTTCAAAGACTCTCCTATCTTCACCTGTATTCGAAATTGCTTGGTGGGAAGACTGCTGTTCACTTGTCACATATTTGGTGTTTGAATTCTTACTATCCTTAGTATTCTGGAGTGTAGGTTTAGCAGGTTTATTGTGTATACCCTGATTTTTATGTGTGGGTCCAGGTGTTTGTATGTTAACCTGTTTGCCTGGGGTCTTAAGTATGCCTTTTGGTGCAGCCACTACAATCTCACTTCCCGAAGTGCCTGCTTCTTCCCCTGAATCTGGCTCACTATCTGTGTACTGGAATTGTCCCACCTGTGAAGGGTCAGTGTTTTTCTGTTGAAGATTACCCCCTCTGTTTCTATTCCTATTTCTACTCCTAGATCTACCTCTTCTGTTGCTAGACCTCCTTGTATTAGTACTGGAATGACTCCAGATATAAACTGATTGGTTGTCATAATCTGATTGGTCTCGAAGATACTTAGAGTGTTTCATATTAAGGATAAGATTTTTAGATTCAATAAGTGTAGCCCTGAGAATGCCATCAAATTTTAAATAATCTAAATCCTGTTTCTTGTCATTCAAAACTTGCTGTAGTGTGTCAATTTCTGTTCTAATATTAGTAAGCAATTTCATTTTATACATAATCAACAGATTCATTAGCCTAAAGGAGCATTCTGTTAAAACAGCATTCCATGTGTTAATAAATTCACTATCAGTGACTTCAAAGGTGGGAAATTTTGCAATCCTCAGTCCCCTTGGTACAATATTCAATTTGATATATTTCTCAAATGTCCACACATCGAATTGTAGCCTGTGTTCTTTAACTAACAGAATCTCCATTTTATCAAAAAGTTCACTTAATGAAAAGGTAGTGATATCTGTAGAGAAAATAGAGTCCAGTTCCTGATCTCCATAACCTCTTTCATCCACAGGTAGTAATGAGTAATAGTTAACAACAGACCCCTCCATGGTGGGAAAAAAGGCTCAATAGATGCACTAAACTTATATGCTGCCAGAAAGCATAAAAGTAATTCAATGGGTGAAGGAAAGTTAGTAAAGTGCACTATATTAGTAAGCTCCCGTTATGGGAATGATTCACAACTCTCACTTGCAAGATTGTAGTATATGCCCAAAGACAAGGGATAAAGCAATCCGTTGAGAAGGTAAACTTAACACTGAGTTCAATTGTTAGCACACTCTTGCCCCGGACTCTTCAGACAAAACAACAGCACAAAAGGAGTATGCCATATACGTTTAACACTGTCACAGCAAATTCATTGGCTATACTCACTGCATCAAATGCGGTGCTGTGTTGTCACAATCCTTCCGGCTCCGTGTGCTGCAAACAAAACCCCGTTGTTCACCGCTCCTTGCAGAATCCTCTGTGCCGATTCAGTGTGTTTCACACAGTGCGCGTCCGATGACGTATGCACAGCCGGTCACGTGGTGTGCGGTGTCCAATCGGTGTATCCCTTTTCCTCGTCTTCAGTAGAAAGCCAGCAGACATAAACAGGGCTATACATACAGGCGAGTCCAAACCCAGCCTGATAAGTGAGAGGCTTCCGAGCCTAGGGACCCCAGATACTGGCGTAATTAAATGTTCAGTAGAAAGAAATCCAGGGTCAAAGAGTAAAATAAAATCCAAACTTTATTAAAGTCCACTTGTGGATAAAAAACCATGGGGGTCACAAACATACAGCACTCAGCACTTGTTGTTTCCAGCTGACATGTTTCGGTGTAGTACCGTAATCATAGCTGATGGAATACACAAGTGCTGCTTCATTTAAAAGCAGAGTAAAATTCTGATTGGTTAATAACAAGTACAAACCTGCGTGTGAGTGTGTGAACAGGTGATTGTATCAAAGTTAACCTATTACATACCAAAAGAATAGAAACTTAAATAGTGAATGAATATGTACATTATGTATACTGCTAATTATAAATGCTTAACTATTAGATTTCAAAGCTAAACCAAATCATAGGTTCATACTGCCTTAACGGAAAACATACTTAATTCCTATTAGTTTAGATAATTTAAATAATTTAAATATCTAGGCAGGTACCCCTAATCCTATAGTAATTTCTAATGGGGGAGAGCAAACGTTATTTTCTAGTTATTGGTGCTCAGCTTAATGCTTAGTATTGTTTATTGAAATAGTGTAAATAAACTACATGAGTAATGTGGAGAACTGCAAAAGAATATAGTGACATGTGATAACGCCATCTATCATTCTTATCTCTCTGGTCGAAACAAAGTTAAGAAGCATAGGACTGTAGCAACACATATAAATGCCATAGACCATCTCTGGATAAGGTAAAAATTAGTGTGTATAGCTAACAGTTGCTATCAATGTTTACAACCAAACTCTTATAGGTTTAGCACTATATAAATAAATGCAAAGAAGGGATTTAAAATAACCCAAATAACTGAAGCCTTTTCATTTTATCTTATTGTAAAGACTTAATAGACTAAATTGTGTGCGGTTAAACAAAAATATATATGAAGTTCTTGGGAGTATATTTGGAGTATTATTTAAAGTATTAAGTATCCCACTACTTCCAGTAATTAATTAGGTCATATTCTGAGTTAAGTCCCTTTGGGACACGAGTTTGTAACTTAAAAATCCAGAACATCTCCCTTTTACCTAGAATGTGGGATCTATCTCCTCCACGTAGGGGAATAGTAACTTTTTCAATGGCTTGCCATCTCAGTGTTGCACTACTCTGATTATGTACGGTTTTGAAATGTTTAACCAGTGGGGTACTGGCCTCTCCAATTTTAATAGTAGAAAGGTGATTACGAATCCTTGTATTGACCTCTGTACTAGTGAGTCCTACATACTGAAGATGACATTCTATGCATGTAAGTAAATATATAACATAGGAGGATGTACAGTTTAGGCACGCCTGGATTTTGAACTCTTCTCTTGTGACTGTTGAATGAAACTTGTCCGAAATGATGGCAAGATCACATGGTTTGCACCTGGATTTTCCACATCTGTACATCCCCCTGTGTTTCAGCCAAGAACCCTGTGGTTTCTCAGAGCAGGGTGGTAACTCTGATGGTGAGAGAATGTTACCTAGGGTCTTACTCCTTCTAAATGAGCAACGTAAGCCTTTCTCTACTGTATTCACAAGCTTATCGTCTGCTGCCAACATTCTAAAGTGTTTGTTAATTATGTTACAGATTTCTTTATATTCCGTACTATAATCTGTAACGAAGGTAATTTTATTGTCTGTCATAGCACCTTGTTTCTTCTCCTGAGTTCTGGATCCCTTAAGGAGGGTCTCCCTGTCTATTCTATCAACCTGTGTATGTGCCTGTTTGATTACATATTTAGGATATCCTCTATCCGTAAGCCTCTTTTCAAGTTCCTTTCTCTGTTCTTGAAAGGTAAATTCTTCACTGCAGTTTCGTTTTAGCCTAATCATCTCCCCTTTAGCTACTGCTAATGTATATATATATAAACAGTGAATCTGTGGGAATGCTTTTCACTAGGCAGTACATGGTGTGTTTATTTGTATTTTCTGAACATAGTATGCATCAGCTGTAACTTACATTCCGTGTGTGGGCTGGAACTCATGGTTTTATTTCTGCTTTTTTTTAGTAGCAATACAAGAAAATAATTATACGTTTATTCATGGATTGCAATATATATGTATATATATATATATATATATATATATATACACACACACACACTTTTTGTACCCATTTTCTCCCCCCCCCCCACCCAGTTATTTGTCCGGTATTTTTGTGGCGGGCACCTGCCAGCCCGAGCCATAACCAAAAGCAAAATTATAATATAAAACTGTGGGACAACAAAAAGATCTACTACTGTAAAGTGTATGCCGAAACTGCAGCGGAAAATCAGCAAACATTTGAGCTGCAAAATCTTGTTTGCCTCTTGGCTTTTAAGTGCTTAACCCTAACATAACCGCATGATTAACCTATAAACCTAATGTTTTAAGTACACTAAAATCAGGGCCATTTTATTTCAATTAGGCTACAAAAGACCCATCTCAATTAGTGGAAATTCTGAAATAGCAAGCTGAAATATAGTGTAACTCAAAGACATATAATATAACACAAAGCACTGACTCTAGGGCTGGTTTGTGCAGTGTTTAAGATATCACCATGCTCACATAATATAGCCTTAAAGAGATATTGGTGTCTTTTACTAATATTTATATAATCTTAAAAGCCTTTCAAAGTGACTTTTTGTAAGCAGGGACTTAAGAAAAGTCTCTTAATTGTGTTCATCTTAGCTCCTCAGCTCCTACACTGATCAAGCAATTGTTGTGTAGCATAATAAAACATTTTTTAGGAGAATTAAAATAAAATCTGGATACATCTGACAATCAAGGATACATCAAGGATACATTTGACAATCACATTCTAAGAGAAATCATGTGACATAATTAAAATCAATTATTTCTCACCTGGTATCTTCCTAGCGTCACTTTCACTTCACAATCAGGGGCGTTTTTGCAGTAAACCTGCAAATTCAGTACTTCTCTTTTACAGCAATTATCTTTAAAAACCTGGAAAGTAATAGGACATAAGAAGTAAATCCAAGGATTTTTTCATTATAAAGGCAAACTGTAGCTCTTAAATCAGACAATGCACTGTGATAAAGAAAGAATGAAATTTGGCGCAGGAAGATAGAAGAATCTATTTTAACATATTGGAATCTCCCTAAAACATCAGAAAGAAAAATCATGAAAACTCTGTCCCATACGAATATAAATGTACATGCTGTATACAGAGCTGGTCTATTGGTTGTGATGTAAATAGGAGATACTGTGACACTCTCCCTCTGAGACATCAACAAACTCTTATTTTAAATCTCATAAGAATAAAATATACATGAAAAAAACATAATTTATGTAAGAACTTACCTGATAAATTCATTTCTTTCATATTGGCAAGAGTCCATGAGCTAGTGACATATGGGATATACAATCCTACCAGGAGGGGCAAAGTTTCCCAAAACTCAAAATGCCTATAAATACACCCCTCACCACACCCACAATTCAGTTTAACGAATAGCCAAGCTGTGGGGTGAAAAAGAAAGGAGTAGAAAGCATCAACAAAGGAAATTTGGAAATAATTGTGCTTTATACAAAAAATCATAAACCACCATAAGAAGGGTGGGCCTCATGGACTCTTGCCAATATGAAAGAAATGCATTTATCAGGTAAGTTCTTACATAAATTATGTTTTCTTTCATGTAATTGGCAAGAGTCCATGAGCTAGTGACATATGGGATAGCAATACCCAAGATGTGGATCTCCACTCAAGAGTCACTAGAGAGGGAGGGAATAAAATAAAAACAGCCATATTCCGCTGAAAAAATTAGTCCACAACCCAAAAAAAATAAGTTTATTTTCATTTTTGAAAGAAAAAAATTTAAATCAAAAGCAGAAGAATCAAACTGAAACAGCTGCCTGAATAACTTTTCTACCAAAAACTGCTTCCGAGGAAGCAAATACATCAAAACGGTAGAATTTAGTAAATGTATGCAAAGAGGACCAAGTTGCCGCTTTGCAAATCTGATCAACTGAAGCTTCATTCTTAAAAGCTCACGAAATGGAGACTGATCTAGTAAAATAAGCTGTAATTCTCTGAGGCGGGGCCTGACCCGACTCCAAATAAGCTTGATGAATCAAAAGTTTCAACCAAGAAGCCAAGGAAATAGCAGAAGCCTTCTGACCTTTCCTAGGACCAGAAAATTAAACAAATAGACTGGAAGTCTTCCTGAAATCTTTAGTAACTTCCACATAATATTTCAAAGCTCTTACCACATCCAAAGAATGTAAGGATCTTTCCAAAGAATTCTTAGGATTAGGACACAAGGAAGGGACAACAATTTCTCTACTAATGTTGTTAGAATTCACAACCTTAGGTAAAAATTGAAAAGAAGTCTGCAAAACTGCCTTATCCTGATGAAAAATCAGAAAAGGAGACTCACAAGAAGGAGCAGATAACTCAGAAACTCTTCTAGCAGAAGAGATGACCAAAAGGAACAACACTTTCCAAGAAAGTAGTTTAATGTCCAAAGAATGCATAGGTTCAAATGGAGGAGCCTGTAAAGCCTTCAGAACCAAATTAAGACTCCAAGGAGGAGAAATTGATTTAATAACAGGCTTAATACGAACTAAAGCCTGTACAAAACAGTGTATATCAGGAAGTATAGCAATCTTTCTGTGAAATAAAACAGAAAGAGCGGAGATTTGTCCTTTCAAGGGAACTTGCAGACAAACCCTTATCCAAACCATCCTGAAGAAACTGTAAAATTCTAGGAATTCTAAAAGAATGCCAGGAGAATTTATGAGAAGAACACAATGAAATGTAAGTCTTCCAAACTCTATAATAAATCTTTCTAGAGACAGATTTACAAGCTTGTAACATAGTATTAATCACTGAGTCAGAGAAATCTCTATGATTTAGTACTAAGCGTTCAATTTCCATAACTTCAAATTTAATGATTTGAGATCCTGATGGAAAAACGGACCTTGAGATAGTAGGTCTGGCCGTAACGGAAGTGGCCAAGGTGGGCAACTGGACATCCAAACCAGATCCGCATACCAAAACCTGTGTGGCCATGCTGGAGCCACCAGCAACACAAATGATTGTTCCATGATGATTTTGGAGATCACTCTTGGAAGGAGAACTAGAGGCGGGAAAATGTAAGCAGGATGATAACACCAAGGAAGTGTCAGCGCATCCACTGCTTCAGCCTGAACATCCCTGGACCTGGACAGGTATATGGGAAGTTTCTTGTTTAGATGAGAGGCCATGAGATCTATCTCTGGAAGACCCCATATCTGAACAATCTGAGAAAACACATCTGGATGGAGAGACCACTCCCCTGGATGTAAAGTCTGGCGGCTGAGATAATCCGCCTCCCAATTGTCTACACCTGGGATATGCACCGCAGAGATTAGACAGGAGCTGGATTCCGCCCAAACAAGTATACAAGATACTTCTTTCATAGCTTGGGGACTGTGAGTCCCACCCTGATGATTGACATATGCCACTGTTTTGATATTGTCTGTCTGAAAACAAATGAACGGTTCTCTCTTTAACAGAGGCCAAAACTGAAGAGCTCTGAGAATTGCACGGAGTTCTAAAATATTTATTGGTAATCTCGCCTTTTGAGATTTCCAAACCTCTTGTGCTGTCAGAGATCCCCAAATAGCTCCCCAACCTGAAAGACTTGCATCTGTTGTTATCACAGTCCAGGTTGGCCGAACAAAAGAAGCCCCTTGAACTAAACAATGGTGATCTATCCACCATGTCAGAGAGTGTCGTACATTGGGATTTAAGGATATTAATTGTGATATCTTTGTATAATCCCTGCACCATTGATTCAGCATACAAAGCTGAAGAGGTCTCATGTGAAAACGATCAAAGGGGATTGCGTCCGATGCTGCAGTCATGAGACCTAAAACTTCCATGCACATAGCCACTGAAGGGAATGACTGAGACTGAAGGTGCCGGCAAGCTGCAACCACTTTTAAACGTCTCTTGTCTGTTAGAGACAGAGTCATGGACACTGAATCTATCTGGAAGCCTAAAAAGGTGACCCTTGTCTGAGGAATCAAGAAACTTTTTGGTAAATTGATCCTCCAACCATGTTTCCGAAGAAACAACACCAAGATATCGTTCAAATAAGGAAACACCGCAATACCCTGTTCTCTGATTACAGAGAGTAGGGCACCCAGAACCTTTGAAAAGATTCTTGGACCTGTTGCTAGGCCAAATGGAAGAGCAACAAATTGGTAATGCTTGTTTAGAAAAGAGAATCTCAGAAACTGAAAACGTTCTGGATGAATCGAAATATGAAGGTATGCATCCTGCAAGTCTATTGTGGACATATAATGTCCTTGCTGAACAAAAGGCAGATTAGTTCTTATAGTCACCATCTTGAAAGTTGGTACTCTTACATAACGATTCAAAATTTTCAGATCCAGAACTGGTCTGAATAAATTTTCCTACTTTGGAACAATGAATAGATTTGAATAAAACCCCAAACCTTGTTCCTGAAGAGGAACTGACATGATTACCCCTGAAGACTCCAGGTCTGAAACACACTTCAGGAAAGTCTGAGCTTTTACTGGATTTGCTGGGATACGTGAGAGAAAAAATCTTCTCACAGGAGGTCTTACTCTGAATCCTATTCAATACCCTTGAGAGATATGCTCTGAATCCATTGATTTTGGACAGATTTTATCTAAATATACTTGATAAACCTTAATCTGCCCCCTACCAGCTGAGCTGGAATGAGGGCCGCACCTTCATGCGGACTTAGGGGCTGACTTTGGTTTCCTAAATGGCTTGGATTTATTCCAATTTGAGGAAGGCTTCCAATTGGAGGCAGATTCCTTGGGGGGAGGATTGAGTTTTTGTTCCTTATTCTGACGAAAGGAACGAAAACAGTTAGAAGCCTTAGATTTACCCTTAGGTTTTTTTATCCTGAGGCAGAAAAACTCCCTTTCCTCCAGTGACAGTTGAAATAATAGAATCCAACTGAGAACCAAATAAATTATTACCTTGGAAAGAAAGAGATAGTAATCTAGATTTAGAAGTCATATCAGCATTCCAAGATTTAAGCCACAAAGCTCTTCTAGCTAATATAGCTAAAGACATGGATCTAACATAAATTTTGATAATATCAAAAATGGCATCACAAATAAAATGATTAGCATATTGCAGTAAGGGAATAATGCTAGATAAGTCAGAATCCAATTCCTTTTGCGCTAAATTCTCCAACCAGAAAGTTGATGCAGTCGCAACATCAGCCAAATAAATTGCAGGTCTGAGAAGATGACCTGAATATAAATAGGCCTTCCTTAGATAAGATTCAAGCTTCCTATCTAAAGGATCCTTAAAGGAAGTACTATCTTCCACAGGAATAGTGGTACGTTTAGCAAGAGTAGAAATAGCCCCATCAACTTTGGGGATCTTTTCCCAAAACTCTATAGATTTTGCTGGTAAAGGATACAATTTTTTAAACCTTGAAGAAGGAATAAAAGACGTACCTGGCTTATTCCATTCCCTAGAAATAATATCAGAAATAGCCTCAGGAATAGGAAAAACCCCTGGAGAAACCACAGGAGGTTTAAAAACAGCATTTAAACGTTTATTAGACTGAATGTCAATAGGACTGGTTAACTCAATATCCAAAGTAATTAACACTTCTTTTAATAAAGAACGCATATACATTTATATATTTTAAATAAATAAGTAGATTTTTCAGTGTCAATGTCCGAGGAAGGATCTTCTGTATCAGATAGATCCTCATCAGAAGAGGATAAATTATTATATTGTTGGTCAATTGAAATTTCATCAACTAAATGAGAAGTTTTAAAAGACCTTTTATGTTTATTAGAAGGTGGAAATGCAGACAAAGGCTTCAGGATAGAATCAGAAACAAATTCTTTAAAAATTACAGGAATATCATGCACATTAGAAGTTGAAGGAACTGCAACTGGCAATGTACTATTACTGATGGATACACTATCTGCATGTAAAAGGTTATCATGACAACTATTACAAATGACATTCAGCGAAATAATTTCTACAATTTTACAACAAATGCACTTAGCTTTGGTAGAACCGATGTCAGGCAGCAATGTTCTAGCAGAAACTTCTGAGGCAGGATCAAATTGAGACATCTTGCAAAATGTAAGAGAAAAAAACAACATATAAAGCAAAATTATCTATTTCCTTATATGACAGTTTCAGGAATGGGAAAAAATGCAAATAGCATAGCCCTCTGATAGAGAAAAAAGCAAGAGGCAAACATCAATGGGGTATTGAAATAATGAAAAAGTTTGGCGCCAAGTATGACGCACAACGTAACAAACTTTTTTGGCGTCAAAAATAACTGGAAATGACACACTCGCGTCACTAATGACGCAATGCTCGCGTCACTAATGACGCAACCGTGTGAAAGGTCTTGGCGTCAAGTATGACGCCGGAAATGACGAAGTTGCCTCATAGACGTATTTTTCCGCGGCAAAAATATTTTCACGCCAAGAATGACACAATAAAATTTTGCATTTGACGCACCTGCGGGCCTAATACCGCCCACAATATGCAAGAAGTAGTCAATTGAAAAAAAGACTAAACCCCAGGTAAGAAATACATTTATATTTAGAACTTTATATAAATGCATAAAGTGCCAAACAACAGCTGAGGTGTCTTAAGTAATAAAAAACATACTTACCAAAAGACACCCATCCACAAATAGCAGATAGCCAAACCAGTACTAAAACAGTTATCAGTAGAGGTAATGGTAAATTGAGAGTATATCGTCGATCTGAAAAGGGAGGTAGGAGATGAATCTCTACGACCGATAACAGAGAACCTATGAAATAGACCCCCGTTAGGGAAATCATTGTATTCAATAAGTGACATTCGCTGTACTCTGAGAGGAATCGGGCTTCAACAATGCTGAGAAGCACATATCAACGTAGAAATCTTAGCACAAACTTACTTCACTACCTCCATAGGAGGCAAAGTTTGTAAAACTGAATTGTGGGTGTGGTGAGGGGTGTATTTATAGGCATTTTGAGGTTTGGGAAACTTTGTCCCTCCTGGTAGGATTGTATATCCCATATGTCACTAGCTCATGGACTCTTGCCAATTACATGAAAGAAATTGTCACAACCCATTATTATATATTATTGGCTCTAGTCGCAGCAGATTGTTGAATAAATTCTATATCAAGTTGAGAAGAAATGCAGAAAGATTTCTTTTTGCGATAACGAGTTTCCAATTATGGCCCAATTTTTTAGTGTTTTTTTCAGAGCTGGATTTCTTCATGTGATGGTACAATACACTATGATCTGGATTTGCACAGATTTTAGTATGTTGCACTTTTACAAGAAGAAATCTGAAAAGGGCCGAAGGCTGTGAGCGGCCACCTTCTTTGGTATTCGGCAGCTAAGGAAGCTGCCGAATGCACAGGCCTAGTAAATACCTAAATGCACAGGCCTAGTATATACCTAAATGCACAGGCCTAGTATATACCTAAATGCCCAGGCCTAGTATATACCTAAATGCACAGGCCTAGTAAATAACTTAATACACAGGCCTAGTATATGCCTAAATGCACAGGCCTATTAGTATATACCTAAATCCACAGGCCTAGCATATACCTAAATCCACAGGCCTAGTATATACCTAAATACACAGGCCTAGTAAATACCTAAATGCACAGGCCTAGTAAATACCTAAATACACAGGCCTAGTATATACCTAAATGCACAGGCCTAGTATATACCTAAATACACAGGCCTAGTATATACCTAAATGCACAGGCCTAGTATATACCTAAATGCACAGGCCTAGTATATACCTAAATGCACAGGCCTATTATATACCTAAATGCACAGGCCTAGTATATATCTAAATACACAGGCCTAGTATATACCTAAATACACAGGCCTATTAGTATATACCTAAATGCACAGGCCTAGTATATACCTAAATACACAGGCCTAGTATATACCTAAATACACAGGCCTAGTATATACCTAAATACATAGGACTAGTATATACCTAAATGCACAGGCCTAGTATATACCTAAATATACAGGCTTATTAGTATATACCTAAATGCACAGGCCTAGTATATACCTAAATATACAGGCCTATTAGTATATACCTAAATGCACAGGCCTAGTATATACCTAAATACACAGGCCTAGTATATACCTAAATACACAGGCCTATTAGTATATACCTAAATACACAGGCCTACCTAGTATATACCTAAATACACAGAACTAGTAAATACCTAAATACACAGACCTAGTATATACCTAAATGCACAGGCCTAGGATATACCTAAATACACAGGCCTATTAGTATATACCTAAATACACAGGCCTAGTAAATACCTAAATGCACAGGCCTAGTATATACCTAAATACACAGGCCTAGTATATACCTAAATACACAGGCCTATTAGTCTATACCTAAATGCACAGGCCTATTATATACCTAAATATACAGGCCTAGTATATACCTAAATGCACAGTCCTAGTAAATACCTAAATACACAGGCCTATTAGTAGATACCGAAATGCACAGGCCTATTAGTATATACCTAAATGCACAGGCCTATTAGTATATACCTAAATGCACAGGCCTAGTATATACCCAAATGCACAGGGCTATTAGTATATACCTAAATGCACAGGCCTATTAGTATATACCTAAATGATCAAGCCTAGTATATACTCAAATGCACAGGGCTATTAGTATATAGCTAAATGCACAGGCCTATTAGTATATACCTAAATGATCAAGCCTAGTATATACCCAAATGTACAGGCCTATTAGTATATACCTAAATGATCAAGCCTATATATACCAAAATGCACAGGCCTATTGGTATATACCTAAATGCACAAGCCTAGTATATACCTAAATGCACAGGCCTATTAGTATATACCTAAATGCATAGGCCTAGTATATACCTAAATGCACTAGCCTAGTATATACCTAAATGCACAAGCCTATATATACCTAAATGCACAAGCCTATTAGTATATACCTAAATGCACAGGCCTATTAGTATATACCAAAATGCACAAGCCTATTAGTATATATCAAAATGCACAGGCCTTGTATATACCTAAATGCACAGGCCTTGTATATACCTAAATACACCGGCCTATTATATACCAAAATGCACAGGCCTTGTATATACCTTAATGCACAGGTGTAGATATAAATATATCCCTATAAAGAGATCTATAGAATTGGTCTCCCAAAGCACATTATCTTCAACTTGGATTGAATCTCACGTGAAATTAGTATACAGGACTTATTACACTCCAGAAAAAGGTTTTAGATGGGGTAAACATTTAATGCCTTTTCAAAATGTTCCTACCCAATGGCTAATATGATTCATATGATTTGGAAGTGTCCCAAAATTAGCCAACTCTGGCAGAAAGTTGCTTTTTGGGCTTCCAAATCTCTTAAATTACCTATTTGTAATTTTAATATACTACAGATAGTATTCCTTTGGGATGAGTTACAAAATCCCCAATATAAAAAGCTAATCAATGTGATTATTCTTGCAGTTAGATATTTGATAGTTAGGAAGTGGAAGGAACCAACTATTCCCAATATATTAGAAGTTAAAAACTATCTGAAAAAACAATATATATTAGAACAACACAATGTAGATATGAATAATGAGCGAGATATTTATACTTTTTTTTTTAAAAATGGGCATAATTTATTAAGAGTCTTTCTTTAAATGAAAGAGACTATCTTATTTTTCCTTTTAGAAATACTGAAATAGTCTTACTAGGGATTTGGTAGGAAGAGAGAAAATGGAAAGGAAAGGATGATTCCACATTTTTTTTCTTTTTCTTTCTTTCTTTTTCCCGTCCTCCCCTTCACCCACTAGATAAATTTAAGAGGTATAGGCATAAGATGCTGAATGTTTAAATCCTAATTTTGTGGACTACACTTATTAAATGTTAAGATGGTAAGAATTAGAACGTAGAAAAATCATGTAAATTTTATTTATATGATACTTTATGGCATCTATTATGTATAAATGTATTATGTATAAAAACCAATAAAACAAGTTAAAAAAATAATAATAATAAAGGGATTATCTATCTTTAAAAACAATACAAATTCTGGAGTAGACTGTCCCTTTAAGAAATATAAGGCTTATTTATCTCCCTGCAGATCTGAGATCTTTTGGTTAACCAAGTTAACCAAACTGCAACAGGAAACCAATTTATCTGAAAGTGCCAAGTGCCAACATTTCAAAAAGCATAGAAAAGGAGTTGTTTTTGTTGATCTTTTTATATGAAAGAAATTGCATACAGCTTTCTGAACCAAGTGGCACAAATTAGCTGCTTTTTTCTAAGTGTAGAACACATAACCACATTGAAACAGTGATTGGGGGACTTTCGGCAGTAGCCATCACGGTGGCTGATAACCTTGTCATGGGGCTGATTTACAGCTTGTTCCTGCTTTTCATTGAATATAATTTTAGTAAAATGAATAAAATAATAATTAAACAAAACAAAACAAAAAAACACTTATCTCAACGTTCATTAGCTGAGTAGTATCTAAAACTGCTGAATCCTACAGTAACACAACTTCATGCAGGAGGGTTGAAGGGCAGAGAACAGATACAGCACTGCCTAATCAGTGAGTGCTCCAACATAAAAATGGAAAGGAAGGAAAATAAATTAGACGGAAAAAGGGGGAGGAGAATAACTCAAAGCAAAACAGATCTTTAAAACTCACAGCTGAATTCAGCATTAAGCCCCAGCCCCCACAGCATTTCACTGACAGGTGGGGATATCTTCAGCAGGTAAGTTGCTGAAGCAAGCTGCAGCTCTGGACAGCACTATTCATGTTCCTCCTTGCACACCCTGCAGCATGTGTAACTCATAAGTGGTGGCAACACTATGGCCTAGATTTGGAGTTTGGCGTTAGCCGTGAAAACCAGCGTTAGAGGCTCCTAATGCTGGTTTTAGGCTACCTCCAGTATTTGGAGTCACTCAAAATAGGGTCTAACGCTCACTTTTCAGCCGCAACTTTTCCATACCGCAGATCCCCTTACGTCAATTGCGTATCCTATCTTTTCAATGGGATCTTTCTAACTCCGGTATTTAGAGTCGTGTCTGAAGTGAGCGTTAGAAATCTAACGACAAAACTCCAGCCGCAGAAAAAAGTCAGTAGTTAAGAGCTTTCTGGGCTAACGCCGGTTCATAAAGCTCTTAACTACTGTGCCCTAAAGTACACTAACACCCATAAACTACCTATGTACCCCTAAACCGATGTCCCCCCACATCGCCGCCACTCGATTACATTTTTTTAACCCCTAATCTGACGACCGCCACCTACGTTATCCTTATGTACCCCTAATCTGCTGCCCCTAACACTGCCGACCCCTATATTATATTTATTAACCCCTAATCTGCCCCCCACAACGTCGCCGCCAGCTACCTACACTTATTAACCCCTAATCTGCCGACCGCAAAGCGCCGCCACCTACGTTATCCTTATGTACCCCTAATCTGCTGCCCCTAACACCGCCGACCCCTATATTATATTTATTAACCCCTAATCTGCCCCCCTCAACGTCGCCTCCACCTGCCTACACTTATTAACCCCTAATCTGCAGAGCGGACCGCACTACTACTATAATAAAGTTATTAACCCCTAATCCGCCTCACTAACCCTATAATAAATAGTATTAACCCCTAATCTGCCCTCCCTAACATCGCCGACACCTAACTTCAATTATTAACCCCTAATCTGCCGACCGGAGCTCACCGCTATTCTAATAAATGTATTAACCCCTAAAGCTAAGTCTAACCCTAACACTAACACCCCCCTAAATTAAATATAATTTTAATCTAACGAAATTAATTAACTCTTATTAAATAAAGTATTCCTATTTAAAGATAAATACTTACCTGTAAAATAAATCCTAATATAGCTACAATATAAATTATAATTATATTATAGCTATTTTAGGATTAATATTTATTTTACAGGTAACTTTGTATTTATTTTAACCAGGTACAATAGCTATTAAATAGTTAAGAACTATTTAATAGCTAAAATAGTTAAAATAATTACAAATTTACCTGTAAAATAAATCCTAACCTAAGTTACAATTAAACCTACCACTACACTATCAATAAATTAATTAAATAAAATACCTATAATTATCTACAATTAAACCTAACACTACACTATCAATAAATAAATTAAATACAATACCTACAAATAACTACAATGAAATAAACTATCTAAAGTACAAAAAATAAAAAAGAACTAAGTTACAAAAAATAAAAAAATATTTACAAACATAAGAAAAATATTACAACAATTTTAAACTAATTACACCTACTCTAAGCCCCCTAATAAAATAACAAAGCCCCCCAAAATAAAAAAATGCCCTACCCTATTCTAAATTACTAAAGTTCAAAGCTCTTTTACCTTACCAGCCCTGAACAGGGCCCTTTGCGGGGCATGCCCCAATTAGTTCAGCTCTTTTGCCTGTAAAAAAAAACATACAATACCCCCCCCCCCCAACATTACAACCCACCACCCACATACCCCTAATCTAACCAAAACCCCCCTTAAATAAACCTAACACTAAGCCCCTGAAGATCTTTCTACCTTATCTTCACCATACCAGGTTCACCGATCGATCCAGAAGAGCTCCTCCGATGTCCTGATCCAAGCCCAAGCGGGGGGCTGAAGAGGTCCATGATCCGGCTGAAGTCTTCATCCAAGCGGGGCAGAAGAGGTCTTCCATCCGATTGAAGTCTTCATCCAAGCCGGATCTTCTATGGTCATCCATCCGGAGCGGAGCGGCAGGATCCTGAAGACCTCCGACGCGGAACATCCATCCTGGCCGACGACTGAACGACGAATGACGGTTCCTTTAAATGACGTCATCCAAGATGGCGTCCCTCGAATTCAGATTGGCTGATAGGATTCTATCAGCCAATCGGAATTAAGGTAGGAATATTCTGATTGGCTGATGGAATCAGCCAATCAGAATCAAGTTCAATCCGATTGGCTGATCCGCCAATCAGAATATTCCTACCTTAATTCCGATTGGTTGATAGAATCCTATCAGCCAATCGGAATTCGAGGGACGCCATCTTGGATGACGTCATTTAAAGGAACCGTCATTCGTCGTTCAGTCGTCGGCCAGGATGGATGTTCCGCGTCGGAGGTCTTCAGGATCCTGCCGCTCCGCTCCGGATGGATGACCATAGAAGATCCCGCTTGGATGAAGACTTCAATCGGATGGAAGACCTCTTCTGCCCCGCTTGGATGAAGACTTCAGCCGGATCATGGACCTCTTCAGCTCCCGCTTGGATGATGACTTCAGCCGGATCATGGACCTCTTCAGCCCCCCGCTTGGGCTTGGATCAGGACATCGGAGGAGCTCTTCTGGATCGATCGGTGAACCTGGTATGGTGAAGATAAGGTAGGAAGATCTTCAGGGGCTTAGTGTTAGGTTTATTTAAGGGGGGTTTGGGTTAGATTAGGGGTATGTGGGTGGTGGGTTGTAATGTTGGGGGGGGGTATTGTAGGTTTTTTTTTACAGGCAAAAGAGCTGAACTTCTTGGGGCATGCCCCGCAAAGGGCCCTGTTCAGGGCTGGTAAGGTAAAAGAGCTTTGAACTTTAGTAATTTCGAATAGGGTAGGGCATTTTTTTTATTTTGGGGGGCTTTGTTATTTTATTAGGGGGCTTAGAGTAGGTGTAATTAGTTTAAAATTGTTGTAATATTTTTCTTATGTTTGTAAATATTTTTTTATTTTTTGTAACTTAGTTCTTTTTTATTTTTTGTACTTTAGATAGTTTATTTCATTGTAGTTATTTGTAGGTATTGTATTTAATTTATTTATTGATAGTGTAGTGTTAGGTTTAATTGTAGATAATTATAGGTATTTTATTTAATTAATTTATTGATAGTGTAGTGGTAGGTTTAATTGTAACTTAGGTTAGGATTTATTTTACAGGTAAATTTGTAATTATTTTAACTATTTTAGCTATTAAATAGTTCTTAACTATTTAATAGCTATTGTACCTGGTTAAAATAAATACAAAGTTACCTGTAAAATAAATATTAATCCTAAAATAGCTATAATATAATTATAATTTATATTGTAGCTATATTAGGATTTATTTTACAGGTAAGTATTTATCTTTAAATAGGAATAATTTATTTAATAAGAGTTAATTAATTTCGTTAGATTAAAATTATATTTAATTTAGGGGGGTGTTAGTGTTAGGGTTAGACTTAGCTTTAGGGGTTAATACATTTATTAGAATAGCGGTGAGCTCCAGTCGGCAGATTAGGGGTTAATAAGTGTAGGCAGGTGGAGGCGACGTTGTGGGGGGCAGATTAGGGGTTAATAAATATAATATAGGGGTCGGCGATGTTAGGGCAGCAGATTAGGGGTACATAGGGATAATGTAAGTAGCGGCGGTTTACGGAGCGGCAGATTAGGGGTTAATAATAATATGCAGGGGTCAGCGATAGCGGGGACGGCAGATTAGGGGTTAATAAGTGTAAGGTTAGGGGTGTTTAGACTCGGGGTACATGTTAGAGTGTTAGGTGCAGACGTAGGAAGTGTTAGGAGCTGAACGCGGCTTTTTTGCAGGTGTTAGGTTTTTTTTCAGCTCAAACAGCCCCATTGTTTTCTATGGGGGAATCGTGCACAAGCACGTTTTTGAGGCTGGCCGCTTGCGTAAGCAACTCTGGTATCGAGAGTTGAAGCTGCGTTAAAAATGCTCTACGCTCCTTTTTTGGAGCCTAACGCAGCCTTTATGTGGACTCTCAATACCAGAGTTATTTTTATGGTGCGGCCAGAAAAAAGCCGGCGTTAGCTACGCGGGTCCTTACCGACAAAACTCTAAATCTAGCCGTATCTGTAAGAGAAGAATAGCTCTGACCTCCCCAGTGTGCAGATTATTTCACAAGATAATAAAGCACTTTTTTAATGAATCAGAGTAACACAAATGCCTACAGCGTTTCTGAACCTAGGCTTCTGTGCCACCTCAGAGGCTTCTGCATGCTGGCGGTGAAACGGGAGTCATAGGTTCGCCAACATTGTCATATAACATCAGGATAATTAAAGGAATATGAAACACAACATGCTCAGATAGTGCATACAATTTTACAAACATTTCAATTTTACTTCTATGATCAAATTTAGTTCTCATGATATTCTTTGTTGAATACCTAGGTAGGTGGTGTGCACAAGTATGGAGAACTACAGACACATGCACACTCCTGAGCCTACCTAACTGCTTTTTAACAAATTATACCAAAAAAACAAAGTAAAATTGATAATATGGAATTTGTATATTTTATATGTTACTTCTTATTTGAAAGAAACAGTCGGGGATAAATATCCCTTTGATTACTACACTACTGAAATTAAAAATGCAATTACATACATTTGCAAAAATATTTTCCACGAGAGCTCGTTTCTATTGAGCCGCAATTGGGTTTCCGCAAGGATGCAAAATGAAAAAAATTATATCGAAAGCCATTACGCTTATTGACAGTTTCCAATGTTGTGTTTTCCATCACTACTGGCAGCTAGGGTCCCAAAAATGACACGTCTCATAGGAAATAGAAGACAAAAAGTGCAAATTTACATCTGGTTTCCATTGAACGTGCAAACAGGTAAAGCACTGTTGGAAGGTGTTGATAAGGTAGCAAACATTATGGCATACTAAACTATGTGTAAAAGAGGAGCAATAAGCTTTTTGAGGCCTCTTAAAGGGATAGGAAAGGCAAAATTAAACTTGCATGATTGCGACAGAGCATGTAATTTTAAGACACTTTTAATATTAACTTCTATTTTTAAATGTGCTTTGTTCTCTTGGTATCCCTTGTTGAAAAAGAATGCACACATATCCTACACTAGTGGGAGCTGCTGCTAATTGGTGCCTGCACACATTTGTCTTTTGTGATTGGCTGACTAGATGTTCATTTAGCTGCCAGTAATGCTGTTCCTTCAGCAAAGGATAACAAGAGAACAAAGCAAATTTGATAATAAAAGTAAATTGGAAAGTTGTTTAAAATTGTTTGATTTTTTTTAATTCATCATATTTATTAAAGAGATTTTCAGAAAAAAATAAAATACAACAAACATAGGGACAGAGTGCAATATGCTGTCTCAAATTACAAAGTATTATGTTCAAGAACTTGTCAACTACAAAGAAGTACACAATTTCAACAAGGTCAATATTAACGATATAGACTCAGATAGCGTCCCTGTAATATATTTGAAAAGTCTAGAACAAGAGAAAAGAAAAAAAAAAGAGTTGGAAAAAGAAACAGAAAGAGAAAAAGCGGAGTGCCGGTCATAATAGGAAGTAAAAAGAGTTGTTGCAGATTGGTAAATAAAGATGGTGGGGGAAGGGGGATGGGTTAATCTCCTGCTTGAGCCGAACTGTCTTGGATAGGTGTCTGTGCCATCTAGGGGCCTACTCTGTGACGCCCCAATAAAATGTGATATTACGGAACATATCTAGTCTATTGTGTTTATAGTAAAAGTATTCTTCTAGTGATAATAGTTCCTGTGTTCTCTCCTTCCATCCAGTTATAGTAATCATAGTGGATTTCCACTTTCTCGCTATCAGGGATTTTGCCCCATTTAAGCAGATTTGGAGAAAATGGTATGTTCTATCCAAATCATGAAAGAACATTTTGGGGTTTTTCTGTCCCTTTGAGATCTTAAAGTTTGCAAACAATGCAGACTTTTCTCTTTTTCATTTTATTTTGATATGCAATATTTAGTGCTTCCCCAGGCAGGTTATATTTCCATATGTACTTCATCTAAAAAAAATAATCCAGCACATAACTCCAATTAGACCTCTGTCTGGGGCAGCACTAAATATTACATAGAAAAATAAATTTAACAGTAAATTAAAACCAAAAACAAAATGTCTGATCTTAATTTAAAAAATGTCGTTGATTATTTATTCGGTGACCAAAATCACTTTACCAACACTGGAACTAACTACCGTGTCTTTCCCTCTCTAGCCAATCACAGGTAAGGAGTGAAGGCTCTAAATGTAACTTTTCTAATCTAAGGTAGGGTTACTATAGCAACAAACTTGTTAAATTGTGATTTTTGAGAAATCCAACGTCATATGGAAGAGATAACACATTGTTAACTTAAACATACATGAGAAGAATGACTACACGTAATGGGCAAAATATTTAAATAGAAACCTGGTACTATAATGGAGCCGCAAACTACTTTCAGCTTTCGGTAACATCGTAAGCTTAAGGCTCCATTTTTAATGACTCAATAGAAATGAGCCCTGAGATAGGTCATAGTAAAAACCAATCTTACCCATGACAATGATCTGTGTAATTATTAACAATACAATTTACCAAGCTCTGCGGTTTTCAGGACATTTAAATAGACATAATTTGATAATAATAATAATAATATGTACAAATTTTTAGTGCAATTTAATATTAAGGCCAGCATTTATCATCTGCCGGATGGACAGTGCTCGTTCACGCAAACCTGTCCGCCCGGGTTTGCAAAATGCGGGCCTGCGTATTGCATCAATACACTGCCCGTATTTAACATTACACAAGTGTTTGCTTGTGCGAGCAGGGGTTGTCAATCACCCAGGGTGTGATTTAATCCACCAGCTAATAGCTGGCATACTGGTTGGGAAGCTGCGGTCTGAGGAGCCTGCAGCGATTGGCCCCCAGAGCTGCATACGCAGCTTGATAAATGGGGGCATAAAATAATTTTTTTTTAACCCTTACATGATCACTTCTGTGCCGATTCTGAGAAAGATACAGACAAATAATTTCAATAGAAATAATATGGAGGCTGTTCATATGGATTGGAATCGCTCAGTAAATTAAGTCACCTGAGCATCCATACAAATGTTTTCAAGTAAAATATATACAAAAATACTGGAAAATAAAAAATATATATTTTAAGTTTCCGGAGTGGCAGCTGCATTTTAAAAGTCTCCTTTGACTTTGTGTTACAAATATGGCCCAGAAAGTAGGGACATTGCACATAAACTGCTCTGTGTATTACTGGCAGGCAAGGAGGTTAAAAAAACAAAATCACTGCCTAATGTGTTACTGGTAGTCATCAGGGTTGTTAAAACACTACTCTATGGGGTCTATTTATGTAGGTGCGGACAGACATGATTCGCTATAGCGAATTATGTCCGCCGCACATTGATTAATGCCGACACCATACGCATTTATCATTGCACCAGCAGTTCTTGTGAACTGCTGGTGCAATACCACCCCCTGCAGATTGGCCGCTAGCAGGGGGTGCCAATCAACCCGATCGTATTCGATCAGGCTGATTGCTGTTCGCCACCTCAGAGGTGGCGGACGAGTTACGGAGCAGCGGTCTTAGGACCACTGCTTCTTAACTTACACTTCAGTTGGAACTGAAGCGGAGAGGGTCGGAAGCAGCATCCGCTGCTTCATAAATAGACTCCTATGTGCGCTGCATGCAGACGCTGGGGCAACAGGGTACCATGGAGATGTAAAAATACAGTTCTATGTTTTCTACTGGCAGACTAAGGGGTCATAGCACTGCTGTAAGTGTGTTACTGGCAGCCAAATAATTAAAAATTAAAATAATTGATTAGTGTGTTACTGACAGCTAAAAAGATAAAGTCACTGTTCCCTTGTGAGTAATAAATATGTTGAGATGAAGCCTAGGGTAAATGTTTGGAAAGGAGCCACAGCAGGACCCTACAACCCGTGCCCAGTCACCTGCTCTATGAAGGACTGCTGTATGAAGGACTCTATGAAGGACTGCTGGGAAATAATAAAAAAGGCGGAAGGAATAATTATTTTAATGCTGGCTGACTGTACCCACCCAGACAAAATGAATGCAAGTGACATTCAGCAGGTTAAACAAAATACATATTTTATTGCACGTAAAACAGAAATCGGAGTTACCATTTAAAGCCAGTATTTTGATATCCTGTATTATTTTATATCAAAACAAAATATTTTAGATAGAATTGTCAAGAAAATGGTTCTTACCTCCTGTGGTTTTATTATTTCTTTGTCTATAGGGCACTGTGGCATTTCCTGGAGTTCTCTAGATGAAAAAAGTGAAAATAATTAAAAAAAGGATTATAGTATGGGATCTGTACATAAAGACCTTAACTATGGGATTAATCACAATCCTTCAGAAAAAAAACATAAATTATGCTTACCTGATAATTTAATTTCCATTGAGGGGAGGAGAGTCCACGGCTTCATTCATTACTATTCGGAATTAAGAAACTGGCCACCAGGAGGAGGCAAAGACACCCCAGCCAAAGGCTTAAATACCTCCCCACTTCCCTAATCCCCCAGTCATTCTGCAGAGGGAACCAGGAACAGTAGGAGAAATATCAAAGGTGCCAGAAGATGATTACATTTAGGTCGCCGCACGGAGATACGGGCAGGAGTCGTTGACTCTCCTCCCCTCGATGGAAATTAAATTATCAGGTAAGCATAATTTATGTTTTCCATCTAAAGGGGAAAAGAGTCCACGGCTTCATTCATTACTATTGGGAACATATACCCAAGCTCTAGAGGACACTGAATGAAACCAAGAGGGTAAAGGCGGACCCTAATCTGAGGGCACCACAGCCTGCAAAACCTTTCTCCCAAAAACCGCTTCCGCAGAAGCAAAAACGTCAAATTTGTAAAACTTTGTAAAAGTGTGTAAGGAGTACCAGGTAGCCGCCTTACAAATCTGCTCCATAGAGGCCTCATTCTTGAAGACCCAAGATGAAGCCACAGCTCTAGTTGAATGAGCCGTGATCCTCTGAGGAGGCTTATGTTCCGCTGTCTCATAAGCCAAGTGAATCAAGCTCCTCAACCAAAAATACAAAGAAGTAGCAGAGGCCCTATGCCCCTTGCGCTTCCCAGAATACACCACAAAAAGAGATGTAGACAGTCGGAAATCCTTTGTAGCCTGAAGATAGAATTTCAAGGCACGAACCACATCCAAGTTATGAAGTAACCTTTCCTTAGAAGAAGAAGGGTTAGGACACAAAGAAGGAACCACTATTTCCTGATTGATGTTACGGTTAGACACCACCTTAGGAAGAAACCCCAAACCAGTGCGAAGGACAGGCTTATCAGCATAAAACACCAGATAAGGATGGTCACTTTGCAAGGCAGCTAGCTCAGATACTCTGCCCGCCGATGCAATAGCCAACAGGAAGAGAACTTTCCAGGACAAAATCTTAATGTCAATGGAATGCATAGGTTCAAACGGAACCCTCTGCAAAACCTTAAGGACTAAGTTTAAGTTTCAAGGCGGAGCCGACTGTCGAAAGACAGGTCTGACTCTAGACAGAGCCTGAACAAAAGATTGGATGTCCGGGAGCTCAGCGAGTTTCCTCTGCAACAAAACTGATAATGCCGAAATCTGTCCCTTTAAGGAACTAGTGGCAAGACCTTTCTCCAAACCTTCTTGGAGAAAAGCCAGAATCCTGGATACCTTCACCTTGTGCCAAGGATATCCATGCTTCTCACACCAGGACAAGCAAGTCCTCTACACCTTATGGTAGATGCGACAAGTGACTGGCTTCCTTGCCTGAATTAGAGTATCAATCACACTTTCAGAAAAGCCTCTCTTGGCTAAGACTAGGCGTTCAATCTCCACGCAGTCAGCCTCAGAGAATCTAGATTTCTATGTTGAAAGAGACCCTGTGGTAGCAGATCCCTGCGTCAGGGTAATCTCCACGGCGGAGAGGAGAACATCCCCACCAGATCCGCAAACCACGTCCTCCATAGCCACGAAGGAGCAATCAGAATGGCAGAGGCCCGCTCCTGTTTGATGCGTGCCACTACTTGAGGTAGAAGTAGTAGCGGTGGAAAGATGTAAGCTAGGCTGAAACCCCAAGGAACCACTAAGGCATCTGTCAGCTCTGCCTGGTATCCCTGGACCTCGACCCGTATCGAGGCAGCTTGCAATTGAGTCTGGACGCCATGAGATCTATCTCCGGCGTTCCCCATCTGTGACAAATCTCTGCAAATACTTTGGGGTGAAGAGACCATTCCCCCGGATGGAAGGATTGTCTACTGAGAAAATCCGTTTCCCAGTTGTCCACACCTGGAATGTGAATCGCTAAAGGCGAGCAGTCGTAGGACTCCGCCCACTCCAGAATCTGAGACACCTCCCTCATCGCGAGGAAGCTGCTCGTACCCCCCTGATGGTTGATGTAAGCCACCAAGGTAATGTTGTCGGTCTGGAACCTGATGAAACTGACCGAGTCCTGAGAAGGCCATGCCTTCAGAGCATTGTAAATTGCTTGCAGCTCTAGGATGTTGATTGGAAGGAGAGACTCCTCCCTGGACCACTTTCCTTGTACCATTCTGGCACCCCAAACAGCTCCCCATCCTGTCAGACTGGCGTCCATGGTCACAATCTCA
The DNA here is from genome assembly GCF_027579735.1 of Bombina bombina. Taxonomy (NCBI): domain Eukaryota; kingdom Metazoa; phylum Chordata; class Amphibia; order Anura; family Bombinatoridae; genus Bombina; species Bombina bombina. The sequence continues at coordinate 1,112,739,387 of NC_069502.1, read as the reverse complement.
CAGGACGGTCTCAAGAAGGATGTCCCCATGGACAGTTGCTCCGGATGGGTCCCCCAAGAGAGGGAGTTACAAATCCGAGCATCCATAGATATCAGCTGTGATCGATCTGAATGATCGCCGTTCCACTGTCTCAACATGCACAATTGAAGAGGTCTGAGATGGAACCTGGCGAATGGGATGACATCTATGCTTGACACCATGAGACCTATCACCTCCATACATTGAGCCATCGACGGGCTTGTGAAGGACTGAAGACATGTCGACGCAAGATTCCTGTGTTGCTGATCCGTGAGAAATATTTTCATGGACATAGAATTTATTATCGTACCCAGGAACTCTACCCTGTTGTTGGGAACCAGAGAACTCTTTCCTGAGTTGATCTTCCAACCGTGAGATTGGAGCAGAAGAAGAATAGCCCTCGAATGATCCTCTGCGAGGCTGAACGACGGATGTCATCAAGGTAAGGCGCCACCGCAATGCCCCTGGATCTGGCTACTGCAAGCAGCGCCCCCAGAATCTGTGAAGACTCTCTGGGCTGTCGCCAGACCAAAGGGAAGGGCCACAAACTGGAAGTGTTGGTCCAGAAACACAAATCTTAGGAACCTGAAGTGATCCCTGTGAATTGGCACATGAAGGTAAGTGTCCTTCAAATCTACAGTTGTCATAAACTGCCCCTCTTGAACTAGGGGCAGGATAGACCTGATGGTTTCCATTTTGAACGATGGAACACTCAGAAACTTGTTTAAACACTTTAGGTCCAGAATCGGACGGAACGTGCCCTCCTTCTTTGGAACCACAAAAAGGTTGGAATAGTACCCTAGACAACTCTCTGCTAGGGGTATGGTACGATAACCCCGAGAGAGGAGATATCTCTCACACACCTTAGAAAGGCCTCTCTCTCTTCTCTGGTCTTGACGACAGGTTTGACAGGAGGAATCTTCCCTCTGACGGATGGGATCTGAACCCTATCCTGTAGCCCTGAGAGACAACTTTTAGAACCCAGGGGTCCTGAACGTCCTGCAACCATTAGTCTGAGAATTTAGATAATCTGCCCCCTACGTGATCCGGAGACCGGTCAGGAGCCGCCCCTTCATGCCGATTTAGTCTCGGCAGGCTTCTTGCTCTGCTTAGACTTGTTCCAAGAATGAGCTGGTTTCCAAGATCCCTTGGACTGGTCCGCTTTCGCGGCAGGTTGCTGGCTCTGGGCCTTGTCCGCATGAAAGAGACGAAAAGTAGATCCATTGGGCTTAGCCTTCTTATCCTGCGGTAGGAAAGCTCCCTTGCCTCCCGTAACCGTGGATATGATCGAATCCAATCCTGGAACAGCCTCGACTTGGAGGTCATGTCCGCAGACCAAGATTTTAGGTTTTTCGGTTTTAGCGCGCAGGGCTCTGTGGCTGACACCTTAGCATTCAGGCGAATAATTTGCATATTGGCATCACAGATGAAAGAATTGGCAACCTTCAGCACCTTAATCTTCTCCTGTATCTCGTCGATGGAAGTCTCCCCTTCGACCATATCACACAGGGATTTGTGACGAAAGGCAAAGAATGACTGGGGGATGAGGGAAGTGGGGGAGGTATTTAAGCCTTTGGCTGGGGTGTCTTTGCCTCCTCCTGGTGGCCAGGTTCTTAATTCCCAATAGTAATGAATGAAGCCATGGACTCTCCTCCCCTTTAGATGGAAAATATAATTTATGTAAGAACTTACCTGATAAATTCATTTCTTCATATTGGCAAGAGTCCATGAGCTAGTGACATATGGGATATACAATAATACCAGGAGGGGCAAAGTTTCCCAAAACTCAAAATGCCTATAAATACACCCCTCACCACACCCACAATTCAGTTTAACGAATAGCCAAGCAGTGGGGTGATAAAGAAAGGAGTAGAAAGCATCAACAAAGGAAATTTGGAAATAATTGTGCTTTATACAAAAAATCATAACCACCATAAAAAGGTGGGCCTCATGGACTCTTGCCAATATGAAAGAAATTAATTTATCAGGTAAGTTCTTACATAAATTATGTTTTCTTTCATGTAATTGGCAAGAGTCCATGAGCTAGTGACATATGGGATATCAATACCCAATATGTGGATCTTCCACTCAAGAGTCACTAGAGAAGGAGGGAATAAAAATAAAAACAGCCATATTCCGCTGAAAAAATTAATCCACAACCCAAAAAAGTAAGTTTATTTTCATTTTTGAAAGAAAAAAACTTAAATCAAAAAGCAGAAGAATCAAACTGAAACAGCTGCCTGAAGAACTTTTCTACCAAAAACTGCTTCTGAAGAAGCAAATACATCAAATGGTAGAATTTAGTAAATGTATGCAAAGAGGACCAAGTTGCCTCTTTGCAAATCTGATCAACTGAAGCTTCAGTCTTAAAAGCCCACGAAGTGGAGACCGATCTAGTAGAATGAGCTGTAATTTTCTGAGGTGGGGCCTGGCCCGACTCCAAATAAGCTTGATGCATCAAAAGTTTCAACCAAGAAGCCAAGGAAATAGCAGAAACCTTCTGACCTTTCCTAGGACCAGAAAATAAAACAAATAGACTGGAAGTCTTCCTGAAATCTTTAGTAGCTTCCACATAATATTTCAAAGCTCTTACCACATCCAAAGAATGTAAGGATCTTTCCAAAGAATTCTTAGGATTAGGACATAAGGAAGGGACAACAATTTCTCTACTAATGTTGTTAGAATTCACAACCTTAGGTAAAAATTGAAAAGAAGTCTGCAAAACTGCCTTATCCTGATGAAAAATCAGAAAAGGAGACTCACAAGAAAGAGCAGATAGTTCAGAAACTCTTCTAGCAGAAGAGATAGCCAAAAGGAACAACACTTCCAAGAAAGTAGTTTAATGTCCAAATAATGCATAGGCTCAAATGGAGGAGCCTGTAAAGCCTTCAGAACCAAATTAAGACTCCAAGGAGGAGAAATTGATTTAATGAGAGGCTTAATACGAACTAAAGCCTGTACAAAACAGTGAATATCAGGAAGTATAGCAATCTTTCTGTGAAATAAAACAGAAAGAGCGAAGATTTGACCTTTCAAGGAACTTGCAGACAAACCCTTATCCAAACCATCCTGAAGGAACTGTAAAATTCTAGGAATTCTAAAAGAATGCCAGGAGAATTTATGAGAAGAACACCATGAAATGTAAGTCTTCCAAACTCTATAATAAATCTTTCTAGAGACAGATTTACGAGCTTGTAACATAGTATTAATCACTGAGTCAGAGAAACCTCTATGACTTAGAACTAAGCGTTCAATTTCCATACCTTCAAATTTAATGATTTGAGATCCTGATGGAAAAACGGACCTTGAGATAGTAGGTCCGGCCGTAACGGAAGTGGCCAAGGTGGGCAACTGGACATCCAAACCAGATCCACATACCAAAACCTGTGTGGCCATGCTGGAGCCATCAGCAACACAAAAGACTGTTCCATGATGATTTTGGAGATCACTCTTGGAAGGAGAACTAGAGGCGGGAAGATATAAGCAGGATGATAACACCAAGGAAGTGTCAGTGCATTCGCTGCTTCCGCCTGAACATCCATGGACCTGGACAGATATCTGGGAAGTTTCTTGTTTAGATGAGAGGCCATGAGATCTATCTATGGAAGACCCCACATCTGAACAATCTGAGAAAACACATCTGGATGGAGAGACCACTCCCCTGGATGTAAAGTCTGGTGGCTGAGATAATCCGCCTCCCAATTGTCTACACCTGGGATATGCACCGCAGAGATTAGACAGGAGCTGGATTCCGCCCAAGCAAGTATTCGAGATACTTCTTTCATAGCTTGGGGACTGTGAGTCCCACCCTGATGATTGACATAAGCCACAGTTGTGATATTGTCTGTCTGAAAACAAATGAACGGTTCTCTCTTTAGCAGAGGCCAAAACTGAAGAGCCCTGAGAATTGCACGGAGTTCTAAAATATTTATTGGAAATCTCGCCTCTTGAGCTTTCCAAACCCCTTGTGCTGTCAGAGATCACCAAACAGCTCCCCAACCTGAAAGACTCGCATCTGTTGAGATCACAGTCCAGGTTGGCCGAACAAAGAAATCCCCTTGAACCAAACGATGGTGATCTATCCACCACGTCAGAGATTGTCGTACATTGGGATTCAAGGATATTAATTGTGATATCTTTGTATAATCCCTGCACCATTGATTCAGCATGCAAAGCTGTAGAGGTCTCATGTGAAAACGAACAAAGGGGATTGCGTCCGATGCTGCAGTCATGAGACCTAAAACTTCCATGCACATAGCCACTGAAGGGAATGACTGAGACTGAAGGTGCCGGCAGGCTGCAACCAATTTTAAACGTCTCTTGTCTGTTAGAGACAGAGTCATGGACACTGAATCTATCTGGAAGGATAAAAAGGTGACCCTTGTCTGAGGAATCAAGAAACTTTTTGGTAAATTGATCCTCCAACCATGTTTCCGAAGAAACAACACTAGTTGATTCGTGTGAGATTCTGCAGTACTTAAAGACTGAGCTAGTACCAAGATATCATCCAAATAAGGAAACACCGCAATACCCTGTTCTCTGATTACATATAGTAGGGCACCCAGAACCTTTGAAAAGATTCTTGGAGCTGTTGCTAGGCCAAATGGAAGAGCAACAAATTGGTAATGCTTGTCTAGAAAAGAGAATCTCAGAAACTGATAGTGTTCTGGATGAATCGGAATATGAAGGTATGCATCCTGTAAGTCTATTGTGGACATATAATGTCCTTGCTGAACAAAAGGCAGAATAGTCCTTATAGTCACCATCTTGAAAGTTGGTACTCTTACATAACGATTCAAAATTTTTAGATTCAGAACTGGTCTGAATAAATTTTCTTTCTTTGGTACAATGAATAGGTTTGAATAAAACACCAAACCTTGTTCCTGAGGAGGAACTGGCATGATTACCCCTGAAGACTCCAGATCTGAAACACACTTCAGAAAAGCCTGAGCTTTTACTGGATTTACAGGGATACGTGAGAGAAAAAATCTGCTCACAGTAGGTCTTGCTTTGAATCCTATTCGATACCCCTGAGAGACAATGCTCTGAATCCAATGATTTTGGACAGATTTTATCCAAAAATCCTTGAAAAACCTTAATCTGCCCCCTACCAGCTGAGCTGGAATGAGGGCCGCACCTTCATGCGGACTTAGGGGCAGACTTTGATTTCCTAAATGGCTTGGATTTATTCCAATTAGAGGAAGGCTTCCAACTGGAAGCAGATTCCTTGGGAGGAGGATTGAGTTTTTGTTCCTTATTCTGACGAAAGGAACGAAAACGGTTAGAAGCCTTAGATTTACCCTTAGGTTTTTTTATCCTGAGGCAGAAAAACTCCTTTTCCTCCAGTGACAGTTGAAATAATAGAATCCAAATGAGAACCAAATAAATTATTACCTTGGAAAGAAAGAGATAGTAATCTAGATTTAGATGTCATATCAGCATTCCAAAAATCAGCCAAAGAAATAGCAGGTCTGAGAAGATGACCTGAATATAAATAGGCCTTCCTTAGATAGGATTCAAGCTTCCTATCTAAAGGATCCTTAAAGGAAGTACTATCTTCCATAGGAATAGTGGTACGTTTATCAAGAGTAGAACTAGCCCCATCAACTTTGGGGATTTTTTCCCAAAACTCTATAGATTTGCTGGTAAAGGATACCATTTTTTCAACCTTGAAGAAGGAATAAAAGAAGTACCTGGCTTATTCCATTCCCTAGAAATCATATCAGAAATAGCCTCAGGAATAGGAAAAAACCCCGGGGAAACCACAGGAGGTTTAAAAACAGCATTTAAACGTTTATTAGACTGAACGTCGATAGGACTGGTTACCTCAATATCCAAAGTAATTAACACTTCTTTTAATAAAGAACGCATATACTCTATTTTAAATAAATAAATAGATTTGTCAGTGTCAATGTCTGAGGAAGGATCTTCTGAATCAGATAGATCCTCATCAGAGGAGGATAAATTATTATGTTGCTGGTCATTTGAAATTTCATCAGCTAAATGAGAAGTTTTAAAAGACCTATTACATTTATTTGAAGGTGGAAATGCAGACAAAGCCTTCAGAAAAGAATCAGATATAAATTCTTTAAAATTTACAGGTATATCATGTACATTAGAAGTTGAAGGAACTGCAAATGGCAATGTACTATTACTGATGGAAACACTATCTGCATGTAAAAGTTTATCATGACAACTATTACAAATGACATTTGGTGGAATAATTTCTACACTTTTACAACAAATGCACTTAGCTTTGGTAGAACCGATGTCAGGCAGCAATGTTCCAGCAGAAACTTCTGAGGCAGGATCTGATTGGGACATATTGCTCAATGTAAGAGAAAAAACAACATATAAAGCAAAATTATCTATTTCCTTATATGACAGTTTCAGGAATGGGAAAAAAATGCAAAAGCATAGGCCTCTGATAGAGAAAAAAGCAAGAGGCAAACATCAATGGGGTATTGAAATAATGAAAAAATTTGGCGGCAAGTATGACGCACAACGTAACGTAAACTTTTTTGGTGCCAAAAATAACCGGAAATGACATACTTGCGTCACTAATGACGCCACCGTGTGAAAGGTCTCACGTATGACGCCGGAAATTACGAAGTTGCGTCATAAACGTCTTTTTCCGCGCCAAAAAAAAATTTCGCGCCAAGAATGACGCAATAAAGTTTAGCATTAGACGCACCAGTGGGCCTAATACCCGCAATAGCAAGAAAGTAGTCAATTGAAAAAAAGACTAAACCTCAGGTAAGAAATAAATTTCTTAAAATGTTTAAATTCCCCAAATATGAAACTGACAGTCTGCTGAAGGAAATACATGAACCTGACTCATGGCAAATATAAGTACAAAACATATATTTAGAAGTTTATATAAATGCATAAAGTGCCAAACCATAGCTGAGGTGTCTTAAGAAATAAAAAACATACTTACCAAAAGACACCCATCCACATATAGCAGATAGCCAAACCAGTACTAAAACAGTTATTAGTAGAGGTAATGGTAAATTGACAGTATATCGTCGATCTGAAAAGGGAGGTAGGAGATGAATCTCTACGACCGATAACAGAGAACCCATAAAATAGACCCCCGTTAGAGAAATCATCGTATTCAATAGGTGATACTCCCTTCACGTCCCTCTGACATTCGCTGTACTCTGAGAGGAATCGGGCTTCAACAATGCTGAGAAGCGCATAACAACGTAGAAATCTTAGCACAAACTTACTTCACTACCTCCATAGGAGGCAAAGTTTGTAAAACTGAATTGTGGGTGTGTTGAGGGGTGTATTTATAGGCATTTTGAGGTTTGGGAAACTTTGCCCCTCCTGGTAGGATTGTATATCCCATATGTCACTAGCTCATGGACTCTTGCCAATTACATGAAAGAAACAAAAACTTATCACTCGATATATTTACAAAATATCCCATAGACTTTATGGTGTTTTTCTCCTGAAAACCATTAGATAGATACATGTTTCTAAAGGATAGTTGCCAACTACTATATGTACTAAAATCATTATTAAAATTCATTTGAATAATATTACAAAATTATTAAATTGATTTTAAGTAATGACTTTCTTGTATTCCAAAACCCCTTTTTACATGCAGGAATTCAAGATTTCTGCCTGTTTTTTTTTCCTACTGTCCTCTTACATGCCATGTCACGACATCGCCTAGCAACCACGTTTGTTTAGCGCAGTCACTAACCTGTGCTAATACAGCCAGCGCTATGCATTGTAGGGCACGCTAAATCCTAGTTGGTTGTGTGCTGCTTCTGGTGTTGCATTATTCTCCCATTGGCTTGGCGCACTAATTTTCCTACGCATATCGTGATTTAAGACCACTTGTCTCTCTTGTTAGTGCCCTTGTATTAAATTACATTTTTGGTGTGCTATTTTATGTAATGCCTTTTGATTTACCAATTATTGTCTGAATTTTTAAACAGTTTCTGAACTATGATTCTGATACCTTTACTGCCTGTTAGTTTCTGACCTTTGGCTTGAATTTGACCTCTCTATTGGATTTTGATTTTTTTCAGTTCAGACATGCAAACCCTATATCTTCTTATTAATGCCAAACATAAATATTGTTAATATTGTAAGCTCTTCAGAGTATAATTATGCTTCTGTACCAATCTGTTTTGTCAAGTATAATTTCTGGATTTTAACACTATGATAAAGTGTAAATGTGCAGAACGATAAGGAATAAGGTGAAGTTCTGGCATTAATAGGAGTGAGGAGGTAAAAAACTTTTTATTGTCAAACGGTTTGACAATAAAAAGGGAGAAAAAAGTGTCCCCTAGCCAGCAACAACTCTTAACACTGATTACCTTACTCTTGGTGTTGATACCTCAGAAAAAGGTGAGTGGCCTTATCATAATAAAGCAAGATTAAACTTCTGGCACAGCTAATATAGCATGGTTATTACTAACAATGTCATTGCTTTTAGTCCTCTGTCTGCAGATCCCTTTAAAGCAGTTATTTTAACCCCTTACAGGTGCTAGTTGGTGACAGCAAATTCATACAGGTTGCCACCATCTTGGACCTTAGGTATAATATATAGTATACACTATGACGGAAATAGGGGAATGCACAGATTATTGGTGTCGGTATGTTTTTTGGCAGCTGTATTATTAATTTTCTAGATTAACATGCATGATAAAGAGTATAATCGTTACATTTTTTTTAGTAGCTTTATTGCTCTATAGTCTTTCAGAGGGATAGATAGGAATGTATTTATATATGTGTGGTGTATATCTATAGGTTTTAAAAATGTTTTTTTTTTTTTAAATAGAAAATAACCTGCTCTACAATGATAAATTACTTTTACTTGCCATGTACAATTAAGTCACATTTATGAGTAGTAAAACAACTTTATAATATACTTGTTTTATACTTTTATTCATAGAACTATGGAATACACATGAAAGAGAACAAATTATTGGAGAAAAAGTGGAGGGTACACCACCAATTCCAAGCACAGAAGCCTGGAGAAGAATTCCAGAATAGGAATCTCATCCAGGTTGAAAAACAAACTATCCTTCTGAGAAAAAAAGATAAGGGCAGCAGGAAGAACTACAATCCCCTAATTAGTATTGCGGTCAGAAACCACCTAGAAAAATGAAACCTAACTGGTACGGAGAACAACCTTATCTACAGACAAGATAAGGAACGCCTCACTGTAAAGTTGGAAAATCTAAAACTCCACGACTAAAAGAAATAGCCAACAAAAACAAAACATTCTCCCATAAAATATAAATATCAGCAGAATGGGAGCCTCAAAAAGCAAGAACCAGAATAGGGCTCCAGGGAGGAACAACAGGTTGAAACACAGGTCTGATACTTACCAGCACCTGCTGGATGTCCAGACAAAAGGGTAATCCTTTATATAACAGAACTGAAAGGGAAGAGATCAACCCTTATAAAGAACTATAGGACAAACCCTTCTCCGAACCCTCTTGGAAAAAAATCCCAGAGCCAAGGAAAACCTTGAGACATAATTTTAGAGACAGGAGCGCTAGAACTTATGATACTTCCGGCGAATCCCTGACTTGCTCACCTGGTCAGAGAGACAAAGTCCATATCTGAAAATTATGTCGTAGAGCAGACTAAACGTCCATCTCCACGGCGTCCACCTTAGAAGAATTAGAGCTTGATAAAGGAAAAGGACCATGAAGTAGAAGGTCCTTCTGCACCAGATCAGCTGACCAAGTCCTGACCAAATCGGAGAACATAGAATAAATAAGGTCTGCTCACGCTTGATGCAGGCTATGACCCTGGTATTGAGGAGAGAAGCCATGAAGTCGATCTTTAGAACCCCCACCTGAGGGTAAGATCGGAAAACACCTCAGAAAGAAGGGCCCCTACCCCTGGAAAAAGACACCTGTCTGATAAGACGGTCCGCCTTTCACTCTCGGGAAAGAGAGGAATAAAAGGGACAACCAAAAAAAAAAAAAAAAAAACACCCGCCCACTGAAGGATACAAGAGACTTCCCTCATCGTCAGTCCTAGATCTTTGAGGACTGATGAAAGCCACAGAAATTATGTTGACTAATTAGAAACTGAAAAAAATGGACAGATCTCAGATGAAGTCACGCTACTAGAGAATTGAGGATAACTCCCAGCTCCAGAATGTTCCTTAGAAAGAATACCAGAGATCTCAAGGAATCCCAAATAGTTTCCAAGCCTTAGAGGCTGGCATCGAAAAAAAATTCCCACAATGGCCTCAAGATTCACGTGTCTAGGAACAGTTGAACCTTACAGAGCCAGAAGGGAAGATTCTCACATGTGGTTGTCTAGACGACTAACCAAAACAGATCCAAAATAACACCGTTCCATTGACGGTGGAGAGGTCTCAAATGGAAAAAGGGCAAACGTAATAACATCTATGCAGGAATGGATGAGACCAATTACTTCCAAGTAACTGAAGGGAGAAACAAGCAGAGAGAAGAGGAAATTCTCCTGTTACAGTGAAGCACAATTTGCATCAAGTCAAAAACCACATAGACCAAAATAATAGTTTGAGCAAAACTGACTGGAGTTTAAAATGACATCAAATGTCAGCATAAAACACCTAAAGAACAGAAAATAAACCTAAACTAAAAGAACATATGATAGAGTCCTAAGAAATAATACGAAAAATATGATTGTACAAAGGACAACATACGTTGAAGCAGTCATTAGAAGGAAACCTTACTATAAGAAAAATTATAGACTGTATCCGTGTACCTCAAATATATGAGAATGAAAAGAAAAATATTAATGTTTCAAAACATTAAGAAATATATGCTTTGACATAGGACTAAAACATGATGAAACAGTCCTGGATAGAATATTTACGCACTATAAGAAAACCAAATACGTAAAATAAAGGTATTAGTGCCCACGATCCCTAAGAAAATAATGAATTTAGCAAAGAACCATACATGATGCCACAGGGATAAGCAAAAAAATCTCAACATGAGGAGGATTAAAATATTGAGTCTAGGCGCTCGTATTAAAAGTTGAAAGTGGCAGGGGGCATGGCCGGATGGCAGCCATGGCGTCCGGACACCTTTCCCTGGCTTCCCAAGTCAGGCAGAAAAAATAGGCCTGCTCATCAATACACCTTCAATTGCACAAGAAAGAGAAAACGGGTGGCCTTTCTACTACTGTGTATTGACTGAGAATTACTTTGCCCTATACCCAGTATCACCACATGTGCAGTATTGCCTCTGGTAATTAACCCGAGGTATACGTATACAGTGAAAATGGGAGAGCTTCTAGATGATTGGGAACGTCAGGCCTTACAGCTACTGGAAAATCACTTTAGTAACCTACAACTAAAGCTATATAAACTTCTCCCACAACTACTCCCACAAACCTCTGGCCACATTGTCACACCTATGAGGACATCCAAAATCCATGCAGGCCTGAGACGTTCACAGAGAACTGCGACTCTACAGAGAACATGATTATACCAGCGAGCCCATCTGATACCGGCCTAGAGAAGGAACCTATCTCAGCTTGGATTGTAAGTTCGCCGGAGCTTTGCACATTAGCCGAGGACCGACATGGTGGCTCAAAGGAGGTTAGAATGCCTACTGAGGTATCGACAGCTGACTCGGATATTGGGAAAAGTGCACATGACATCGATAGCAGCATTGAACATCAACCCAGGTTAGGGAATCACAATTACTGGTTCGGCTACCGTTGCAAAAAGTATATATGGAAAACGTACCTTATCTACTACAAGCATGGATAGTGAAAGTGTACACTTGGCCAGAAACATCAGCCTGGATGACCGCTGTCCAACTTTAGGAAAAATCCTAAAAACCGGTAGGGGATAGACTAGTCCACACGGTTTTGGGACATAATTAGCTATTATAATTTGCATCAAAGCTGCGAAACAATTTAATTCTCTATCAGAGCATTTTTGTTTTTTTCTCTTTTTGCTTTTGCATCGGCAGACGCCCTTGGTTTGCCTCGCTCTTTCATAATATGACTTCGCAAGAACATGCATATGACAAACAGTATGTAACTGTATTTTCTGAGTGATGTGGAAGAATGTGGAAGCCTGGAGGCTAAGGGTTAATGATAGATGTTTCTGTATACGATTGTTATAGTTTCAATCCAGTATAACCTTATATACATTAGTGCACTTGTTTACTCTTGTAATAATGTATTGTGAGACCTCACTCCGTCCGACTTAACCTACAGATGGTGGTTATGGATATTTCACAGTTAGCTTTTGAAAGATGGTTTGAGACCTCTCTATATATGTTTTACTATTTACTATAGGGTAGTGGAAGCTATGTAACGCTTAAGATATCCATCTCCACCTAGTTTCCACCCAGTTTCATGTTTCAGGCTGTCTACCAAACGAACTAATTATAGTTATTGTTGTTTGTAATTGCTCACTAAAGAACTGGTTAGCTCTAACTAATGTACTAGGCAAGCTTATTTTACTCCAGCACTATTTGGTCTTTGTTCTTTTTATTCCACTTGTATTTTATTGCACACTTTTGGCATACCTGAGGTTTTTTTTTCTACTATTATTTATTAACAGATCTTACAGATTTCTCTGTCCTGCTGTTTGCGGCCGAAATGGTAGAACAGACCATTCACCCCACCTAACACACATCCGTTACGCAGCAACCTAGTTGAGTAGCCATGTTTTCCCTGACATATATGTAAGATCAGTTAATGCCTACTTCCTTCTTCTCTTCATAAGGTTTGCCAATATACCATTTATATACCAGTTCATCATACCAATATTGAGGTTTAATTTTATAAGAAAAAGGAATCCTAAGCGCCCTCTATTATAGTGCTGATGTAAATGCATTCTTGTTCTGAGCCAATAGAGGTCTTACAACGTTTTATTATTACAGAGACAGACTCAATCTCACGATCCACTCAGAGATCATTCCTTTAGTTGCTATATTTTTCCCTCACAGTTAGTAACATATCCAAAACTAAGCCAAATCTCTACACACAATTATGCTCTACTACTATACTCTATAATCAATACTATTCTTTTGTGCTATTGGTTTTTGTATTTTTTTTTTATAGAGGTGATCCCAAATAAGGTTGGTTTATTTAATGCCTGATAGTTCTTGTTCTATATTTACGTTATAATAGTCTCATAAGTGACCCTTACTAATAGGTTTGATAAGAGTATCTACATCTTGCTAACTTTACAGACACTACCCTCCACCCCCATATAGTAGTCTGACACTTCTTGATTCTGTTCAGAGACTTACTTTGCGGTTTCTCTCATAAATACCGACATCTCACTATTTCTTTTCCCCTACTTTAATACACACATGTGGAATTTCCCCCTCACTTTATAATTGACCCACATGAGGTCGCCCATTATCAATGTGGCAAATTACCCCTCTTTATTACTTCGTTAATATTATCTGTTGAAAACTTTGTCCTCCTCCATTGCATAGTAAATTTCCAAACCACTGAGGCTCAAAAGTAGCCTCAATAATCTGAGTAAATTTTTTTACATGTAAAAAAAAAAGAAAAAAAAAAAGAGGATCATAATACAGCCAGTGAATACAGATTGTATTTAAGTCTATCTAGATGAAGCAAACCTCTAATACCCTGTAAAGTTTTACACCTACAACTCTTGTTAATGCCCACACTTCCTATTTGTATTTTTATATGCTCTTTTAGCGCATGTATGTAAAAATGCATATACTTATATATTATCTTCTATATATAAGAGCTGACATCAAACTTATCTGTGAGTATTTGCATATCCTCAATAAAAATATTAAAAAAAAAAAAAAAAAAATTAGTCTATATACATGAAAAGTGATAGAATGGAAATAAGCATGATAAAGTCCAAAGATCACTAAGACAGATCAGTATCTTACATAGGACACTGCGTAAAGATACCTACATTAGCCAAAATCTCCTCATTATGAGAAGGAGAATATTATTGGGCTTATTTACCTAAAATAGGTTAACATGAAGCATCCTAGTCACTAAGAAAAATAAATGTTATGTAGGACAGGACAAGATGTCACTGACATTAGCAGGATCATCTCATTAAAAGAGAGAGATTATAATATTGAGTCCCTCTACATAAGAAGGACAACAAAAAATTAAACATATAAGTGTCCTAAGATGTTACCGAGGAGAATACATGTCACAGAAATCAGCTCAAAAGGAGAGACATTATAAACAAAAACTAGGGAAACATGAAACTAAACATGTTAGAGTCCTGACCCAGATATTAGAAGAGATCACCTCCGTATGAGAGAGATCCCAATATTATGATGATATACAAGAACAAGAAAGAAAACATATTGTAGTCCCATGATCTCCGATGTCATAGATATAAGGAGAAATCACTTCAATATAAGGGAGATTACAACCTTGAATCCATATACCTAAAATCATTAAGACATATGTATAAAAACATAAATTATGCTTAACTGATAATTTCATTTCCATCTGTGGGAGGAAGGTCCACGGCTTCATTTATTACTTGTGGGAATTAAGAACCTGGCCACCAGGAGGAGGCAAAGACACCCCAGCCAAAGGTTTAAATAGCTCCCCCACTCCCCTTATCCCCCAGTCATTCTGCCAAGGGAACAAGGAACAGTAGGAGAAATATCAGGGTATAAATGGTGCCAGAAGAACAAAATTAAAATTAGGTCCGCCCACCGGAGAAACGGGCGGGAGCCGTGGACTCTCCTCCCACAGATGGAAATGAAATTATCAGGTAAGCATAATTTGTTTTCCATCTTCATGGAAGGAAAGTCCAAGGCTTCATTCATTACTTGTGGGAAACAAATACCCAAGCTCTAGAGGACACTGAATGAAAAAGTCGGGAGGGCAAAAGGAGGCGGACCCTAATCTGAGGGCACCACAGCCTGCAAAACCTTTCTCCCAAAAGCTGCTACCGCCGAAGCAAAGACATCAAATTTGTAAAATTTAGCATAAGTATGTGAGGAGGCCCAAGTTGCAACCTTACAAATCTGCTCCATAGAGGCCTCATTCTTAAAGGCCCATGAAGAGGCCACAGCCCTAGTAGAGTGAGCCGTAATCCTCTGAGGAGGCTTATGTCCCGCTGTCTCGTAGGCCAAGCGAAAAATGCTCCTCAACCAAAAAGATAGGGAAGTGGAAGAGGCCCTCTACCCCTTGCGCTTCCCAAATACACAACAAATAAAGATGAAGTCTGTCTGAATTATTTTGTGGTCTGAAGATAGAACTTCAAGGCTCGAACCACATCCAAATTATGAAGCAACCTTTCCTTTGAAGAAGAAGGGTTAGGACACAAGGAAGGAACTACTATCTCCTAATTGATGTTACGATTTGAAACAGCCTTGGGAAGAAAACCCAACCCAGTGAAAAGAACAACCTTATCAGAGTGAAAAACCAGGTAAGGAGGCTCACATTGCAAGGTCGCCAACTCAGACTCTGCGTGCCGATGCAATAGCCAGTAGGAATAGAACCTTCCAGGAAATAATCTTAATGTCAAGCGAATGCATAGGCTTAAACGGAGCCTTCTGTAAAATCTTAAGTACCAAGTTTAAGCTCCAAGGGGGAGCAGAATTTCTAAAAACAGGCCTGATCCTAGACAGAGCCTGGACAAAGAACTGAATATCAGGAAGCTCTGCAAGCTTCTTGTGTAACAGTACAGATAAAGTCGAAATCTGTCCTTTTAAAGGAACTGGCGGCAAGTCCCTTCTCCAACCCATCCTGGAGGAAGGACAGGATCCTGGATACCCTAACATTATGCCACAGATATCCACGTTCCTCACACCAGGACAAGTAGGTCCTCCACACCTTATGATAGATGCGATGAGTAAACGGTTTCCTGGCTTGAATGAGAGTATCAATCACTCTCTCAGAAAAACCTCTCTTGGCTAGGACTAAGTGATCAATCTCCACGCAGTCAGCCTCAGAGAATTGAGATTTTGATGTAGAAAGGGACTCTGAACCAGCAAATTCCTGCGACAAGGTAACCTCCATGGAGGAGACGATGACATCCCCACCAGATCCGCAAACCACATCCTCCACGGCCACGGCGGAGCAATCAGAATAGCCGAAGCTTGCTCCTGCTTGATGCTGGCCACTACTCGAGGTAGAAGTGGCAATGATGGAAAAATGTAGACTAGGTTGAAGTCCCAAGGCACCGCTAAGGCATCTATCAGCTCTGCCTAGGGATCCCTGGACCGCGACCTGTATCTGGGTAGCTTAAAGTTGAGTCTGGACCCATGAGATCTATCTCCGGCGTCCCACATCTGTTGCAGATCTCCACAAACACCTTGGGATGGAGAGACCATTCCCACGGATAAAACGATTGTCTGCTGAGAAAATCCGCTTCCCAGTTGTCCACACCCGGAATGTGGATCGCTAATAGCGAACAGTTGTGGGTCTCTGCCCATTCCAAAATCCTAAATACTTCCCTCATGGCTAGGGAGCTTCTCATTCCCCCTGATGGTTGATGTAAGCCAAGGAGGTAATGTTGTCCAACTGGAATCTGATGAATCGGGACGACCCCAGGAGGGGCCAAGCCCTCAGAGCATTGATGATCACTCAAAGTTCCATAATATTGATTGGGAGAAGCGACTCCTCTCGAGTCCACCTGTCCTGTGCCTTCCTGGCACCCCAAACAGCTCCCCATCCTGACAGACTTGCATCCGTGGTCACAATCTCCCAGGATGGTCTCAAGAAGCAAGTCCCCTGGGACAGTTGGCCCAGACAGATCCACCAAGAGAGGGATTCCCTCATTCGGATATCTAGAGAGATCTGTTGGGATAGATCTGAGTGATCATCGTTCCATTGTCTCAACATGCACAACTGAAGAGGTCTGAGATGGAACCTGGAGTATGGAATGACATCTATGCTGGATACCAAGAGCCCAATCACCTCCATACACCGGGCCACAAATGGCCTTGAGGAGGTCTGAAGGGCAAGACAGCTGGATGCAATCTTGCAACGTCTCTGATCTGTCAGAAATATCTTCATGGATATGGAATCTATTATCATGCCCAGGAATTCCACTATGTTGCTGGGAACCAGGGAACTCTTTCCTACATTTATCCATGAGATCAAAGGAAGGAAAAAGAGCCCTCGAATGGTCCTCTGCAAGACTGCAGGACGGAGCCTGGACCAGGATCTTGTCCAGATAAGGTGCCACTGCAATACCTCTGGATCTTGCCTCTGCGAGCAGCGCTCCCAGAACGGTAGGGCCACAAACTGGAAGTGTTGGTCCAAAAATGCAAATCTTAGAAACCTGAAGTGATCCTTGTGGATTAGCATGTGAAGGTAAGCATCCTTCAAATCTATTGTAGTCATGAACTGTCCCTCTTGAACTAGGGGCAGAATAGACCTGATCGTCTCCATCTTGAATAATGGGACCGACAGAAACTTGTTTAGGCACTTTAGGTCTAGAATCGTGTGAAACGTGCCCTCCTTCTTTGAGACCACGAAAAGGTTTGAATAATACCCCAGACCTCTTTCTGCTAGAGGTACTAGTATGATTACTCCGAGAGAGGAGAGATCCCTCACACACTCTAGAAAGGCGTCTCTCTTCTCTGGTCTTGATGATAAGTTTGACAGGAGGAATTTGTCCCTGGGCGGATGAGTCTTGAACCCAATCCTGTAACCCTGGGCGATGACCTCCAGAACCAAAGGATCCTGAACGTCTCTCCTCCAAGCTTCCGCAAAAAGAGATAGTCTGCCCCCTACGTGATCCAGAGATGGATCGGGGCCACCCCTTCCAAGATCCCTTGGACTGCTCGGTTTTTGCGGCAGGCTGCTGGCATTGGGACTTGTCCGAACGAAGGGGACGAAAAGTAGAACCCTTATGCTTATTCTTCTTATCCTGCGCTACGAAAGCACCCTTGCCAACCGTGACCGTGGATATAATAGAGTCCAGGCCTGGACAAAAAAGAACTTTCCCCTGACATGGGAGGGATAGTAATCTAGACTTGGAAGTCATGTCAGCAGACCACAACTTTAACCACAGAGCCCTAGGGGCTAGAACAGAAAAACCTGATGTCTTGGCATTCAGGTGAATAATCTGCATATTTGCATAACAGATGAATGAATTAACTACCCTTAAGGCCTTAATTTGTTCCTGTATCTCCTTGAGGGGAGTCTCCACCTCGACCATTGCTGACAGAGCATCACACCAGTAGGTAGCGGCTGTAGCCACTGCAGTGACCACCGCTGCCATTTGAGAAATGAACCCTGTGAGCTTAAACATCTTTCTCAACATGGATTCCAATTTTTTATGCATGGGCTCCTTGAACGAAGAACTATCCTCGAGCAGGATAGTTGTGCGCTTAGCGAGCGTGGATATAGCACCATCCACCTTAGGGATGGCCCCCTCACAGCTCAAGCTGAGAGTCCGGAACGGAGAACAGTTTTTTAAAAGAAGTAGAGGGAGAAAAGGACGAGCCAAGTTTCTCCCATTCGTTCTTAATAATATTAGCCATCTTAACGGGGACCGGGAAGGTCTGAGGCACCACCCTGTCCTCTTAAACCCTATCTAGCTTAGGGATCGAAGGTTCCTCCGGCAGTTTCGGTTCCGGAACCTTTAACGTAGCAAGCACCTCTTTTAGCAGAAAGCGCAAATGCTCCAACTTAAACTTAAAATCTGGCTCCTCTGCAGTTGGAGGTCTAGATGTCATCGATTCCGACCCAGAAAGAGTGTCCTCCGAAGAGTCGGAGTCGTCTTAATCAGCGCATAATCTATCAGAGATATCCAACGGAGTAGATGACCCCTGGGACAGATAGCTATGTTTCACCTTTCGCTTGCACTTAGCAGGGCGTGGTAAGGCATTGAAGGCCCCAGAGACTGCCATTTGTAACTGATCAGTGAAATCTGGCGGCCAAAGGGCCCTGGGGAGCTGCATGTGTAATCGGAGATGAATGCACCTCGCGGGACGGAGAACCCTCAGAGGTGGACGGCTCAGTTGTACTAAAAATCTTATTTTTAGATATTGCAATTTTATCAAAGCATGTGGAACATAGTTGAGCAGGTGGATCAACCGGAACCTCCTCACAATAAACACAGGTATTAGATTTACACTCTAACATATCAGAGTCCTCCATAGCTTGCGCCTTTATTACGGACTAGATAGAAATTAAATGGCACCTTTATACCCCAATGAACGGGGCACTCACCACCTCCTATGACCCGGACCACAGAGAAACCGCTTTTTCTCCTGCAACCGCCGGTTCAAGAAAGAGGAAGTTAAAGAGGCCACACCGGTCACATGGAGGGCCATGCAGGACCGCCCCTACACTAAAGAGAAAACGCGACAAAAAAAGGCTGCGTCGATATCTCCCTAAGGAAACCTGACTGTTCACACATAGACAGAGCCTCATCTCACACATGTCGCAGCATAAAACACAAAATAGAATATTATGCATAAATCCCCCCCTGTTCAATAAACCCCTTCTGAGGATATTAACCCTTGATTCTATACAGAACCTGTCTTCTTGCGTTATCATATGTGTATAAATGAAACGATCTTACCAGAATCTATGCCGTGGAACAGGCCTTTCAAGTGTGACAGGGTAGTAGCATCGCTCCTGACATGGACTTGAGTGCAGAAAGCAGGCAGCGAAACTCGTCAGCGCTGATTGCTTATGGAGCTGTTAATCTGAATCGGGATGGTTTCGCAGAAAGACTCTCCCTGCATCTCCGGACTCTAACTTTCATCCATGCTCTCACTGAGAGGCTGACAGGACTACTTAAAACTCCAGTCCTGTTCCAAAGAGTACTACCCTCCATAAGAGACTACTCCGAATCTTCCGACATTTCTCTGCCAACCTCCTGTGACGAAAGGCAAAGAATGACTGGGGGATGAGGGGAGTGGGGGAGGTATTTAAAGTGAAGGTAAATGTAACCGGTATTGAAGACAACAAATTATCTATAAATAGTAAATTTATGTAGTCGCTAACGCCTAGATTTAGAGTTCTGCGTTAGCCGTCCAAACCAGCGTTAGGGGGTCCTAACGCTGGTTTTGGCCGCCCGCTGGTATTTAGAGTCAGTCAGGAAAGGGTCTAACGCTCACTTTCCAGCCGCGACTTTTCCATACCGCAGATCCCCTTACGTCAATTGCGTATCCTATCTTTTCAATGGGATCTTTCTAACGCTGGTATTTAGAGTCTTGGCTGAAGTGAGCGTTAGAACTCTAACGACAAAACTCCAGCAGCAGAAAAAAGTCAGGAGTTAAGAGAATTTTGGGCTAACGCCGGTTCATAAAGCTCTTAACTACTGTGCTCTAAAGTACACTAACAACCCATAAACTACCTATGTACCCCTAAACCGAGGTCCCCCCACATCACCGCCACTCTAATAAAAATTTTTAACCCCTAATCTGCCGAACGCACACCGCCGCAACCTACATTATCCCTATGTACCCCTAATCTGCTGCCCCTAACATCGCCGACCCCTATATTATATTTATTACCCCCTAATCTGCCCCCCCCAACGTCGCCGCCACTATAATAAATGTATTAACCCCTAAACCGCCTCACTCCCGCCTCAAAAACCCTATAATAAATAGTATTAACCCCTAATCTGCCCTCCCTAACATCGCCGACACCTAACTTCAAGTATTAACCCCTAATCTGCCAACCGGACCTCGCCGCTACTCTAATAAATGTATTAACCCCTAAAGCTAAGTCTAACCCTAACACTAACACCCCCCTAAGTTAAATATAATTTTTATCTAACGAAATAAATTAACTCTTATTAAATAAATTATTCCTATTTAAAAAAAAAAATACTTACCTGTAAAATAAACCCTAATATAGCTACAATATAACGAATAATTATATTGTAGCTATTTTAGGATTTATATTTATTTTACAGGCAACTTTGTATTTATTTTAACTAGGTACAATAGCTATTAAATAGTTAATAACTATTTAATAGCTACCTAGTTAAAATAATTACAAAATTACCTGTAAAATAAATCCTAACCTAAGTTACAATTAAACCTAACACTACGCTATCAATAAATTAATTAACTAAACTATCTACAATTATCTACAATTAAATCAACTAAACTAAATTACAAATAAAAAAAGATTACAAGAATTTTAAACTAATTACACCTACTCTAAGCCCCCTAAAAAAATAACAAAGCCCCCCCAAATAAAAAAATGCCCTACCCTATTCTAAAATAAAAAGTTAACAGCTCTTTTACCTTAACAGCCCTTAAAAGGGCCTTTTGCGGGGCATGCCCCAAAGAAAACAGCTCTTTTGCATTTAAATAAACATACAATACCCCCCCAACATTACAACCCACCACCCACATACCCCTAATCTAACCCAAACCCCCTTTAAAAAACCTAACACTAAGCCCCTGAAGATCTCCCTACCTTATCTTCACCACGCCGGGTATCACCGATCCGTCTAGAAGAGGGTCCGAAGTCTTCATCCTATCCGGCAAGAAGAGGTCCAGAAGAGGGTCCGAAGTCTTCATCCTTTCCGGCAAGAAGAGGACATCCAGACCGGTAGACATGTTCATCCAGGCGGCGTCTTCTATCTTCATCCATCCGGCGCGGAGCAGGACCATCTTGAAGCAGCCGACGCGGATCCATCCTCTTCTTCCGGCGACTCCCGAAGAATGAAGGTTCCTTTAAGTGACGTCATCCAAGATGGCGTCCCTCGAATTCCGATTGGATGATAGGATTCTATCAGCCAATCGGAATTAAGGTAGGAAAAATCTGATTGGCTGATTGAATCAGCCAATCAGATTCAAGTTTAATCCAATTGGCTGATCCAATCAGCCAATCAGATTGAGCTCACATTCTATTGGCTGTTCCGATCAGCCAATAGAATGCAAGCTCAATCTGATCCCTTTTTGGAGCCTAACGCAGCCCTTCAGAGAACTCTAAATACCAGCGTTATTTAAAAGGTGCGGGGAAAAAGCAACACGCGTAGCTAACGCACCCCTTTGGCCGCAAAACTCTAAATCTAGGTGTAAGTGTCTCATTCACTGCAGGTGCACATTATATGCTGCCTTTCTAACCTGAGGGCCACTTTTATCTTTAAAGAAAAAAAAAAGAAATAGTGTACAATAAGTATTAGGCCCAGAATTCCCCCAAGATATTGAAATCCTAGGCATATGTGTTCCCCAGATCAGGACAAATTGATTCATTTATTCAGTATTTCTCTTTAGGTGCCCTAGTTGTTTAAATATAAGTAAAATTATTTTGTGTATCAGGACAAGTAGATCATGAGGGGCAAGTAGATTGGGCTCCCATTTTAGTCTTTTGGACAAGTAGTTTTTTTTACATTTCTACACCCCTGCCCCATCAGGCAACCAGTGTTACACTTGCACTGCTTTCCTTTCTATTCAGGTCCCTGGCAGTTGTTGGATGAAGCTGGCAAACCTGGAGGTGCTGTGTCTGCTCCACAGCAGAGACCCTGGAGGGTAAACCTTGCCTTTACTTATTTTATTTAGTGGGCTCATCAAGGGACTGCTCAGAAGAGAGTTGACCGGGTGGTATCTTATTCCCTTAGAGGGGGTCTGGGACTCTTAGTTATATCCTTATTAGGAGATATCATATACTATTGAGCAGAACATTTATTGGGCTATAACTTGGCCTAATTATTAGGACCCCTCTGGTGCTCTCCTACTGATACCGGAGCTCCTGTTTGCACTGTAGGGATTCTGGCTTTTATTAATTTCCTCACCTTGGGAGGAATCAGTCCCTTTATAATGGCGGCCACTTTAATGTGCCTAGAGCAGGAATCCCTACTATAGCGTTCCCCATTTTAGTGTCGTCCCACTAGTTGGATTGTGGGCTATATTTAGAAAGGGCGCTTAAGGAATTTATTGTTAAGCACAATGTATATACTGTACATGACCATGACGCTCCGGTTCGAATTGGAACATTGACCTTTATTGTTGAACCGGAGCAGGCAGTTCTTGCTCTCACTGATATAACACTAGGATAGATATGCATTTGTTTCTAAGTGATCTTAGAGCACTAAGATATTTATTTCATGTTACCTTTTTTTAATGTAACCTCTCTGATATTGAGGTGATTTCTAGTAATCTAGGTGACATCATATTATTATTATTTTTATTATTCTTTATTTATAAAGTGCCAACAGATTCCGCAGCGCTGCCCATGGGTACAAGGATAAAAGTACAACGGAGAAACAATTACAAATACAGGGGAAATTGAGGGCCCTATTCCTGTGGGAACTTACAATCTAGATCATATATGGTCCTATGTAACATATATATATATATATATATATATATATATATATATATATATATATATATATATATATATAGTTTAAGTGACCTTAAGACTCTATTATGTTTCATTTTATGTTACCCTGTTTTATGTATACAGACTCATTAATGTAATCTTTCTTAAACTGAGATGATTACTGCTAAGGTCTGTGACATCATGCTTGGTCATACATTACCTATTTTTTTTTTTTCAACTTGTTTAACATTTTATTCAACAGAAAAATATGGAACGCTTCACGAATTTGCGTGTCATCCTTGCGCAGGGGCCATGCTAATCTTCTCTGTATCATTCCAATTTTAGTATATGTGCTGCCGAAGCGAGCACCTATTTTTTTTTTTTTTATATATATATTTCCATCTTAAAGGGCCATAATACCCAAATGTTTAAACACTTGAAAGTGATGCAGCATAGCTGTAAAAAGCTGACTAGAAAATATCACCTGAACATCTCTATGTAAAAAAGAAAAATATTTTACCTCAAAAGTTTCTCAGTAGCCACATCCCATTGTAAAGGACTTCTAAGCAGCATATCAGTATGGATGTTTTTTCCCTATTCAGTGTAAGGAAGTTTGCTATGAAATGAGAGTTAAGTGAAATCTCAGGAGATCACAGTAAAAGAGTTCATGACCTCAGAACTGCTGATGCTGATTGGCTGCTGTTCATTTCTTCATTTTTTTTATTATTTTTTTTACCTGCAGCTGGGCTGCAGCTGAGTATAACTTTTTACACAGAACTTACTCTGCTGAGCTAAGGAGATTGTGAGGTAAAATATCTTCCTTTTTTGCATAGAGATGCTCAGGTGATATTTTCCTGTCAGCTTCAGTTTCAAGTGATTTAGCATATGAGTATTATGTCCCTTTAATGGGAGGAGAGTCCACGGCTTCATTCATTACTTGTGGGAATTAAGAACCTGACCACCAGGAGGAGGCAAAGACACCCCAGCCAAAGGCTTAAAGTGATGGTAAAGTTACCTTACCCTCTATCCAGTATAGCATCAATTGTGTAAAATCAATACACGTTTCATCAGTTCTTATATATGTGAGTAGAAATAAAGTTATCAGCCTTACAAGTCCAATTTATTAACGTCCGATAGTTCAACCCGTATATAAATATTTTTTTTCAATCTATTGATCCCGTTGTTAGGGGAACCAATTGAAATTCTGGCCGTTAGGTGTCCGTCCCTTGATGTCACCCGCCCCTTAAATCATCTGCGCATGCGCCATTTGTTTTCCTTGTTCTAGAGAACAGTGCACGCTCCCGTTATGAGCATGCGTCCTGATTACTTGGGGGAATCACCAGTTACGTCATAGGCTTCTTACTTACAACCGCATCATTATACAATTATCGTATATTATACGATTATCGCCAATGCTGCTTTCCACAGTTAGAGTCGCAGTTACTTCAGAATGGGGAACGAGCTTTTGAGCAAGGTAGAGAGCAGAACATGGAAGTAGGGGTAGGGAGGAGTCGGGTGAGAAACGGTAGGGAATTTGAAATATATATATTTTTAAAATAAATGCAGTAATATTAAAAAACACTTACACCTAGATTTAGAGTTTTGCGTTAGAAGGGGTGCGTTAGCTACGCGTGTTTTTTTCCCCCCGCACCTTTTAAACAACGCTGGTATTTAGAGTTCTCTGTAGGGCTGCGTTAGGCTCCAAAAAGGGAGCGTACAGGCATATTTACCGCCACTGCAACTCTAAATTCCAGCATTGCTTACGGACGAAGCCAGCTTCAAAAACGTGCTCGTACACAATATCCCCATAGGAAACAATGGGGCAGTTTGAGCTGAAAAAAAACCTGCAAAAAAGCAGCGTCCAGCTCCTTACACAGCCCCATTGTTTCCTATGAGGAAACACTTCCTAAGTCTGCACCTAACACCCTAACATGTACCCCGAGTTTAAACACCCCTAACCTTACACTTATTAACCCCTAATCTGCTGCCCCCACTATCGCTGACCCCTGCATTTTATTATTAACCCCTAATCTTCTGCTCCATACACTACCGCAACCTACATTATCCCTATGTACCCCTAATCTGCTGCCCCTAACATCGCCGACCCCTATATTATATGCATTACCCCCTAATCTGCCCCCCCCCCACGTCGCCGCTACCAACCTACATTTCTTAACCCCTAATCTGC
Organism: Bombina bombina; assembly: GCF_027579735.1. Lineage (NCBI taxonomy): Eukaryota > Metazoa > Chordata > Amphibia > Anura > Bombinatoridae > Bombina > Bombina bombina. The sequence goes on along the minus strand of NC_069502.1, from coordinate 1,112,713,976 downwards.
CCACCGGACCTCGCCGCCACTATAATAAATGTATTAACCCCTAAACCGCCTCACTCCCGCCTCAAAAACCCTATAATAAATAGTATTAACCCCTAATCTGCCCTCCCTAACATCGCCAACACCTAACTTCAAGTATTAACCCCTAATCTGCCAACCGGACCTCGCCGCTACTATAATAAATGTATTAACCCCTAAAGCTAAGTCTAACCCTAACACTAACACCCCCCTAAGTTAAATATAATTTTTATCTAACAAAATAAATTAACTCTTATTAAATAAATTAATCCTATTTAAAACTAAATACTTACCTGTAAAATAAACCCTAATATAGCTACAATATAAATAATAATTATATTGTAGCTATTTTAGAATTTATATTTATTTTACAGACAACTTTGTATTTATTTTAACTAGGTACAATAGCTATTAAATAGTTATTTACTATTTAATAGCTACCTAGTTAAAATAATTACAAAATTACCTGTAAAATAAATCCTAACCTAAGTTACAATTAAACCTAACCCTACACTATCAATAAATTAATTAACTAAACTATCTACAATTATCTACAATTAAATCAAATAAACTAAATTACAAAAAAAAAAAAACACTATATTACAAAAAATAAAAAAAGATTACAAGAATTTTAAACTAATTACACCTACTCTAAGCCCCCTAAAAAAATAACAAAGCCCCCCAAAATAAAAAAAATGCCCTACCCTATTCTAAAATAAAAAGTTAACAGCTCTTTTACCTTACCAGCCCTTAAAAGGGCCTTTTGTGGGGCATGCCCCAAAGAAAACAGCTCTTTTGCATTTAAATAAACATACAATACCCTCCCCCAACATTACAACCCACCACCCACATACCCCTAATCTAACCCAAACCCCCCTTAAAAAACCTAACACTAAGCCCCTGAAGATCTCCCTACCTTATCTTCACCACGCCGCCGGGTATCACCGATCCGTCCAGAAGAGGGTCCGAAGTCTTCATCCTATCCGGCAAGAAGAGGTCCAGAAGAGGGTCCGAAGTCTTCATCCTATCCAGCAAGAAGAGGACATCCGGACTGGTAGACATGTTCATGTTATTATTGGCTGTTCCGATCAGCCAATAGAATGCGAGCTCAATCTGATTGGCTGATTGGATCAGCCAATCTGATTGAACTTGAATCTGATTGGCTGATTCAATCAGCCAATCAGATTTTTCCTACCTTAAATCCAATCAGCCAATCGGAATTCGAGGAACGCCATCTTGGATGACGTCATTTAAAGGAACCTTCATTCGGACTTAGGACGTCGTTAGAAGAGGATGGATCCGCGCCGGCTGCTTCAAGATGGAGCCGCTCCGCTCCGGATGGAAGAAGATAGAAGGTGCCGCCTGGATAAAGAATTTGAACCCTCTGGAGGACATCTTCTTGCCGGATAGGATGAAGACTTTGGACCCTCTGGAGGACATCTTCTTGCCGAATAGGATGAAGACTTCGGATCCTCTTCTGGACGGATCGGTGATACCCGGCTGGGTGAATACAAGGTAGGGAGATCTTCAGGGGCTTAGTGTTAGGTTTTTTAAGGGGGGTTTGGGTGGGTTAGATTAGGGGTATGTGGGTGGTGGGTTGTAATGTTGGAGGGGTATTGTATGTTTTTTTACAGGCAAAAGAGCTGATTTCTTTGGGGCATGCCCCGCAAAAAGCCCTTTTAAGGGCTGGTAAGGTAATAGAGCTGTTAACTTTTTATTTTAGAATAAGGTAGGGCATTTTTTTATTTTGGGGGGCTTTGTTATTTTTTTAGGGGGCTTAGAGTAGGTGTAATTAGTTTAAAATTGTTGTAATCTTTTTTTATTTTTTGTAATTTAGTGTTTGTTTTTTTTGTAATTTAGTTTAGTTGATTTAATTGTATTTTATTATAGATAATTGTATTTAATTTATTTAATTAATTTATTGATAGTGTAGTGTTAGGTTAAATTGTAACTTAGGTTAGGATTTATTTTACAGGTCATTTTGTAATTATTTTAACTAGGTAGCTATTAAATAGTAAATAACTATTTAATAGCTATTGTACCTAGTTAAAATAAATACAAAGTTGCCTGTAAAATAAATATAAATCCTAAAATAGCTACAATGTAATTATTATTTATATTGTAGCTATATTAGGGTTTATTTTACAGGTAAGTATTTAGCTTTAAATAGGATTAATTTATTTAATAAGAAATAATTTATTTCGTTAGATTTAAATTATATTTAACTTAGGGGGGTGTTAGGGTTAGGGTTAGACTTAGCTTTAGGGGTTAATACATTTATTAGAGTAGCGGCGAGGTCCGGTCAGCAGACTAGGGGTTAATAAGTGTAGGTAGGTGTTGGCGATGTTAGGGGCAGCAGATTAGGGGTACATAGGGATAATGTATGTGGCGGCGGTGTGCGGTCGGCAGATTAGGGGTTAAAAAAATTTATTAGAGTGGCGGCGATGTGGGGGGACCTCGGTTTAGGGGTGCATAGGTAGTTTATGGGTGTTAGTGTACTTTAGAGCACAGTAGTTAAGAGCTTTATGAACCAGCGTTAGCCCATAAAGCTCTTAACTCCTGACTTTTTTCTGCGGCTGGAGTTTTGTCGTTAGATTTCTAACGCTCACTTTTGCCAAGACTCTAAATACCGGCGTTAGGAAGATCCCATTGAAAAGATAGGATACGCAATTGGCGTAAGGGGATCTGCGGTATGGAAAAGTTGCGGCTGGAAAGTGAGCGTTAGACCCTTTCCTGACTGACTCTAAATACCAGCGGGCGGCCAAAACCAGCGTTAGGACCCCTTAACGCTGGTTTTGACGGCTAACGCAGAACTCTAAATCTAGGCGTTAGTGACAGTTGTGTATTTTGTAAATCACTGTTATGAAGAGGTTAAACAAAAGAACTAGCTCATCTGCAGATAATCACCATAAGGAGCTAATGTTTATAATAATAACAATAACATTAGTTTTGTTTGCATTGTCCGTATGTATTTTTGTGTGTGTGATGTTAGTGTTTGTTAATGTCACTGTATGTGTAATATTAGTGTTTGTGTGTGAGCACAATGTCAGTGAATGTGATTTCTCTTTTTTCTGTGTGTAATGTCAGTATGAATGGTGTTTCTCACAAATTTACAGATTCAGTCACAAACGGATTCATATACTCATTCACAGACAAAACCACATACAGTCACAGATACCCACAATCACAAATTCAGACACTCACAGATTCAAACACATATAATCAAATTCTTACACACAGATAATCGCAAAATCATACAGACACACACAGATTAAAACACATATAAATTGCACACATAGCAAAACTGATATATATAATATATATATATTTTATATATATATATATATACTGTATATAATTAATATCAAATCCCTGGGGGTCCAGTTGAGTGGTAGTGGGGTGTGTGTTTCTTTTGTGGTTCAGATAGAGCATGCAATTTTAAGCATCTTTAAAATTTACTCCTATTACCAATTTTTCTCCATTCTCTTGCTATCTTTATTTGAAAAAGAAGGCATCTAAGCTTTTTTTTGGTTCAGTACTCTGGACAGCACTTTTTATTGGTGGATGAATTTATCCACCAATCAGCAAGAACAACCCAGGTTGTTCACCAAAAATGGGCCGGCATCTAAATTTACATTCTTGCATTTCAAATAAAGATACCAAGAGAATAAAGAAAATGTTATAATAGGAGTAAATTAGAAAGTTGCTTAAAATGTCATGCTCTTTCTGAATCACAAAAGAAAAAAATTTGGTTCAGTGTCCCTTTAATATATTTCAGAACCTGCTATATATTAAATAAAAAGTATTTCCTCCCTGGTACTCTAGTGGGGAAGCATTTGATCTGCACCTCTGATCATATCAATAGCTCCTTCTGGCTGCCTCTCAGTGATGTGAGTCAGTGTATGCTGCACTAACTCACACTCAGCTAGATTACAAGCCTGTGCGTTCGTATTTTAACGCTGAAAATACGGTATTTTCAGCGTTAAAACAGCAACGCAACCTTTACTAGTCTTGTCGGTATAGCTGTACCGCAAGCCTTTTAGCCTGTTATGCAACGTCAGTTACGCACTCTTAAAAATTATGTTTTTTAATGGGATTCCCATAGCGCTGGTATTACGAGTTTTGCGTTCTGGCTAAAAAAACAGCGTTACAGCCTAAATTGCCAAGATCCGTAACGCCATCTAAAAGCAGTAGTTATGAGTTTTACGCTACATATCTGTAACATAAAACTCATAACTAAACTGCTACAAAGTACACTAAACACCCATAAACTACATATTAACCCCTAAACTGAGGTCCTCCTGCATGGCGAACACTATATTAAACTTATTAACCCCTAATCTGCTGCTCCCGATATCGCCACCAATGAAAAAAAATATTAACCCCTATTCCGCCGCTCCCCAACATTGTCACCACTCTAATAAACGTATTAACCCCTAAACCACCGCCCTCCCGCATCGCAAACACTATTTAAATATTATTAATACCCAATCTGCCGTCCGCCCACTATAATAAACCTATTAACCCCTAAACTGCAAGCCCCCCCACAACGAAATATACTAAAGTAAACTATTAACCCCTAAACCAAAATCCCCCCACATCGCAATAAACCAAATTAAACTAGTAATCCCTAAACCTAACGCCCCCACTAACTTTAGATTAAAATTACAATTTTCCTATCTTAAATTAAATTAAAACTTACCTGTCAAATTAAAAAAACTAGCCTACAATAAACTATCAATAGCCCTTAAAAGGGCCTTTTGTATGGCATTGTCCTAAGTTAAACAGCTCTTTTACCTGTAAAAAAAAATACAAAGACCCCCCAACAGTAAAACACACCACCCAAACAACCCCCCAAAATAAAAAACCTAACTCTAAAAAAAACATTAGCTGCCCATTGCCCTGAAAAGGGCATTTGGATGGGCATTGCTTTTAAAAGGGCATTTAGCTCTTTTACAAGCCCAAACCCTAAACTAAAAAAAAAAAAAAACGACCCAAAAAACCCTTAAAAAAACCCTAACACTAACCCCCAACGATCCACTTACAGTTTTTTGAAGTCCCGCTTGAACGATCTTCATCCAGGCGGCGAGGAATCTTCATCCAGGTGGCGAAGTCCTCATCCAAGCGGTGAGAAGTCTTCATCCAGGTGGCAACTTCTCTCTTGATCCTGGCGGCGCGGAGTGGGTCCATCCTGAAGACATCCGGCACGGAGCATCCTCTTCATACGGTCACCGCCGTACACTGAATCTTCAATGCAAGGGAGCCATTTCAAAATGGCGTCCGTTGCATTCTTATTGGCTAAAAAATTTTAATCAGAAAATAGGAATTAGAGCTGCTAAAATCCTATTGGCTGCTCAAATCAGCCAATAGGATTTAAGCAGCTCTCATTCTATTGGCTGATTCAAATCAGATGGATGAAGATTGAAGAGGCCGCCTGGATGAAGACTTTTCGCCGCTTGGATGAGGACTTCGCAGCCGGAATGAAGATTGAAGAGGCCGCCTGGATGAAGATCGTTCAAGCGGGACTTCAAAAACTGTAAGTGGATCGTCAGGGGTTAGTGATAGGTGTTTTTTATGGGGTTTTTTAGGTGGGTTTTTATTTTAGATGAGGGTTTGGGCTTGTAAAAGAGCGAAATGCCCTTTTAATGGCAATGCCCATCCAAATGCCATTTTCAGGGCAATGGGTAGCTTAGGTTTTTTAGATGTTTTTTTTTATTTTGTGGGTTTGCAAGGGTGGGGGTTTGTAATGTTAGTGGATGTTTGTTATTATTATTTTTTTCAGAAAAAGAGCTGTTTAACTTAGGGCAATGCCCTACAAAAGGCCCTTTTAAGGGCCATTGGTAGTTTATTCTAGATTTGGTTTTTTATTTTGGGGTGCTTTTTTTAATTGGGTATTAGAATAGGAATAATTTTTATTATTTTTGATAATTGTTTGTTATTTTGTGTAATGTATTTTTTTTTTCGTTTTGGGGTGGGTTTTTATTTGTAGATTAGGGCTTGGGCAGCAAAAGAGCTAAATGTCCTTTTAAGAGCAATGTCCATACAAATGCCCTTTCAGGGCAATGGGTAGATTAGGTTTTACTTTCTTTTTATTTTGTGGGTTTGTTTTTTTTTTGTAGTGCTGTTTTTTGTAGTGCTGTTAACCTAAAGGGCCCTTGGTAGTTTGGGGGGTGGGGGTTTGTATACTGTTAGGGGGTGTTTGTTTTGATTTGTAGCAAAAGAGCTGTTAACTTTAGGGCAATGCCCTACAAAAAGCCCTTTTAAGGGCCCCCTTGGTAGTTTATTCTAGATTAGGCTTTTTTATTTTGGGTTTTTTGTTTGTTTTTGTTTGTTTTTTTAAAGGGTATTAGAATAGGAATAATTTTTATATTTTTGATTGTTTGTTTTTATAATGGTAGTTTTTTATTTTTTATTTTAGTGGGGGTTTTTTGTCGTCATTTTAGGTTATAGTGTAAGGTAGCTTAGGATTTATTTGACAGGTAAGTTTGCATTTATTTTAACTAGGTAGTTAGTAAATAGTTAATAACTATTTACTAACTAGTCTACCTAGTTAAAATAAATACAAACTTACCTGTCAAATAAAAATAAAACCTAAGCTAGCTACAATATCACTATTAGTTATATTGTAGCTAGCTTAGGTTTTATTTTACAGGTATTTAGTTAATAATTTGAATTTAGCTCTATTTTAATTTTGTTAAAGTTAGGGGGTGTTAGGTTTAGGGGTAGGTGTAGGGGTTAATAGTTTAATTTAGATTTTTGCGATGTGGGGGGCTGGCGGTTTAGGAGTTAATAGATTTATTTAGTAGTAGTGATGTGGGAGGTCAGAGGTTTAAGGGTTAATAGCTTTATTAAGTTGCAGTGATGCCGGGGAGTGGCGGAATAGGGGTTAATATATTTATTATAGTGTGGGCAATGTTGGGGTGCAGGGGAATAGGGGTTAATAACTTAAGTATAGTGGTGGCGATATCGGGAGCAACAGATTAGGGGTTAATAGCTTTATTTATGTGGCAGCGATATCGGGGGCGGCAGATTAGGGGGAAATAACTGTAGGTAGGTGGCGGCGATGTTGGTGGGGGGCAGATTAGGGGTTAATAACTGTAGGTAGATGGCAGCGATGTCGGTGGGGGGCAGATTAGGGGTGTGTAGACGTTGGGGGTTATGTTAGGGTGTTTAAATGTATCTTCCCCCCCCCCCCCATAGACATCAATGGGGCTGCGTTACGGAGCTTTTCTTTCCGCAATCGCAGGTGTTAGACTTTTTTCTGACCCGCTCTCCCAATTGATGTCTATGGGGGAAGCGTGCATGAGCACGTCAAAACAGCGCTTGTTTTTTTGTGCGGTATGGAGCTTAAAAACACCATATCGCACGCACAACCCGGATTTGGAAAAACTTGTAATGGCTGCGCTATAGGGTGTTAAATAACGCAACTTTTCTTGCATTCGTTTATTTCCCTATAGCGCGCATAACTCGTAATCTAACTGACTGAGAGCTAGAACCAGGAGGGGAGCGATTAGTATGGTCTGCACCAGACAGAGGTGCAGACCAAATCAATTATCATCCACAATGCTTTTGTAGCCTTATGCAGAAATCTAATTGTCAACTGAAAAATGTATAACACTCTGACATTGTAAGAAGGAACATTAATTACATGCAATGCTTAATACAAATAGTTTTGACTAGAGATATTGTCACAATTCTTTTTATTGTATGCTAAGGGCTAATTACACATTTTGATTATACATATTTTGGTTAAAAATAAGACTTATTAGTATAGTTCATTATTTGCAATGATCTCAGACTACAGGGGAGGAAATACTATTTATTTAATATATTGCAGGATCTGCAATATATTAAACAAATCCAGCACTCCCAAAACTTGGCTTCCTGAGCCGCTCCTGGGTAAGTAAACTTCCAGCGCACGCCCTAAGACGGCTTCGTGAGTGCTGGTTCCTGATGCTCCGCCCACCTGTAAATTTCCCGATATCCTTGACCTGTCCGGGGCTGTATGGAGGGGCAGTCGGCACCTTCGGTTGTCAGGCTCTCAGTCTGGGTCTCGCTGGCCGGGTCCGGTGCACTGCTAGCCCACAGCTAAGTAATACAGTACCTCAGGCTGCAGCATACTGTCATATGTAGATACCGGGTTCGGCCTAGCCCAGATATTGCAGAGCAGCCACAGCTATTGTCTGCACATAAACTCGCGCCACATGCACAGAGTACAATGAAAATAGCAGATGGTTATATGGACGTAGCTCAGATTCACAACCCCAAACAGTTCCTCCTGTCACGGATAGCACTGGGTTATGAAAATCATTTAGCATCATTTGTTTGCAGATACTTATGGTTAGTTCTCTTCATGCTACCCTAGTTAGACATATAGGTTTCAACACATTGGCCAGGTCCTATGCACTGCTACCCTGCAGCAGTGCTAAATGTGGGGAAAATCCACCTGCCCGGTGCCCAGAACTGCATGCCCCGGGATTTGGGCGATACAAATTGCACATCCCTGTGGGATTGTTAGAACAAATTGCTGGAGGGATAACAAGGACTACCCTGTGACCTGCAGCAGCTAACAGCTACCAATACTCTTACTCAAGAGGATTACACACAGCATTAACCCCAGTCCTGTTTTGAAAGGGAAACTACCCATTAAAGGACTTAAATTTCTTCAGAGCATCCACCTTCACCTCCTCCAAGTTACTGAGGCAAAGAATGACTGGGGGATTATGGGAAGTGGGAGGGATACTTAAGCTTTGCTGGGATGTCTTTGCCTCCTCCTGGTGGCCAGGAGCTGAATTTCCCAACAGTAATGAATGGAATGGAGGACTCTCCAAGCCATTGGAAAAAAAATTGATATTAAATTAGGAGTAAATTAGGAAGTTAATTAAAATAGCATGATCTATCTGAATCATGAGAGAAAATAAATGGGTTTCATATCCCTTTAATGGGATCTGGCGGGGGGCGGAGCCTACAGCTGTTGAGGAAAGACGTGTATATGAGGAGCTCCTGACTCCAACTTGGATTTAACTATAGTATTTTCTTTCAAAAATATAATTTTCGTGTCTAGCACCTTATTTAAGGTGCCCTGAAGTTTGCCCGGTGGAGTTGGTGAGACATTATTATATAAACGGACCTTCCTATGCTCTTCAGCTAGACTGCATAGAAGCTGATTGCGTGGCAAGCAGGCCTGCACTGTGACTCAGTTAATCTGTACTGTCAAGGCTGCCGCACTTATGACCCCCCCCCCGGGATCCTATTGATTCTGGGTTAATAGCAGCATATTATTGTTCCCCTCACCCTATCCTTTCCTTGCGCAAGTACCGTGAGTACAATCATTACCTTTTACCTAATTGTGCTGATCTAAAGAACTTAAGAGAAGGTCGACATGGAGAACGTTGCTACCTTTCTAGAGGCATTGCGTAATCTCTTGGTGGAACACCACGATGCCTTTGCTGAAAAGTTAAATATGGCGCTTCACTCTGAAGTCCTGCAATCATCACGACAACCCATGCAGGTCAAGGCTGCTTTGGCAATATGCCTGGACAACAGCGCATCGGGGCCCCAGTGCTTCATAACTACCCTGGCCAGCCAAGAAGTTAGGACACAAGCCATCAGGAAGCCTGAGACTGCAGATGTCGTGACTACGGCCGTGATCACTGACAAGACTATCGCAAACAAAGCTGCCTCCTTGCAGATCAGCATTCACCGCACGACTAAGTCCCAACCAGTCCCTGTGTCTGCTCCGGATTCTGAGGTACATACAAGCGGGAGATCCTTTGCAAAGGTCCGGTTCCGGGACCAAAAAGATTCACTAACTGAAAAAACATACTCCTCACCTATCTTTCTACTAATGGGAGTTTCTTGCTGCCCAGAATTGCTGTGGCTCAATTGGGAAGCTGTCCGAGAACAGAGTCGCTACACTTCTGCCTTCCTATCAGTATGGCTGACACCTCTGGCGATTCTACAATTGTCTAGTGGTGTGGGTTACCTCCAGAGAATTCGTGCAGGAGTTGGTTGAGTATGGGTCATACCCGGAGTAACGGAACTATGTTGACTGTTTTGTTGTTTCCCTATGTTCTGTTAACATATAACATAGTTATACTTTCATAGTGGCCTTATGACCCTACTAGTGTTTTGTTTTGCCTTTGTTTTTTTTCTTTATATATATAATTGCACTTTTGATCGTGTGTCTATGATATTCCAAACAGTATATTATTTGACATGGGGTCTTGGCTAGTTGCAAATTGGCTGATCTAAACTGCCCATGTATTTGTTTCCCACAGAATGTTATTTAGCTAGATAAGGGGTCCTATTACTGATTTATACCAAATATTGCCTCTCATAGGTTGAGTAACCTATATGGTTTCAGTCTAAACTAGAGATGGCTGCATCAACACTTTTATTTTCAGAGCCAGAATATTCCCAGACCCATAGTAACTTTTGTGATAATACCTATCATAGGGTGCCCCTGCAGTGTGCTTATTCTTCCTGATTTTAGCTAGTTTCCTGTGAGAGTCCAATGATGGACCCTTTAAACCTTATATAATCTGCAGCAGCGATCTTTTCTAATTTTTATTAGTCCCCTCAGCCTAGATGAGGTGTAGTGTCAGAACCAGAGAAGTCTGAGGTTTAGTCACTCCAGATCATAATCTAGTGCTATCTTTTTTTCTAATTTTTAATACATACAGTAACCGTCGTATAACCATCTCTCATATATAGCTCCCTGAGATCATAGTACATATCTTTTATTAATGCTAGTTGAGTGAAATAGTATAAAGGCATAAATGTTACTTCTTTGGCAGGATATGTGTGGGACACCTTTTACTAATACTCCTGTTGAGCAATATACATTCCTGCCTTAACAATGGTTTACAAATTGTCCTGAGACCATTATCTATTACGCATTGATCAGCACAGAGAATTTTATGTTATACAATACAATAAAATAATAAAATCTGAGGTCCACATAGCTAGATCCAAAAGTGGTCTCCTCTTTTTCAGATAGCCCTCTGCCAATCCTATTGTCCCATACAGTATGAGGCCCAAGAGAGACCTCTGGAACAATTTAGAAGGCTTAAATTGCTATTGGCACTCGTTTTGTTTTCTCTATTTGGGTGGTTTTTTTCTTATTTTTATCATCCTTTATGCAGCAATTGTTTCTCTTCAGAGTTATATAACATATAGTTAACAAATGTTACGCAATTCATGTAAACTTTTATCAGGTAACCTATATTATGCCCTGCGTCATTGCAAATACTGTTGATGACTAATCGCTTTCAAGCTCTTTGTTATAACAGACTTTGCTTATTACATATGCCTTTTCAATATGGGATCTATATGATGTATCCTATGTTATATTTTCTCTGTCTTTTTGTGAATTGCACCCATCCAATTTTGTAACACTTTATATGTATGCCAAAACCTTGACCTCAATAAAAATTTATAAAAAAAAAAAAAAAAAAAATGGGATCTGGCTGTTCCACCCTTTCACTGTAGAAAAGAATCAGCAATGGTCGCAACTTTTCGGGACACAGCCTTAATCATGCTCAGTGTACAGTTGGGACCTGCCAGTTGCTTTTAATTCCCATAATGTGCCGTCATATTGTATATTTTATAAAAAAAAAAAAAAAAAAAAATGGGATCTGGCTGTTCCACCCTTTCACTGTAGAAAAGAATCAGCAATGGTCGCAACTTTTCGGGACACAGCCTTAATCATGCTCAGTGTACAGTTGGGACCTGCCAGTTGCTTTTAATTCCCATAATGTGCCGTCATATTGTATATGGGTCCTATATTTCTAGATCTTTATTCCACCTTGTTCAGTAACATACTGTGTCATTAGATGTTTTAACTATTCCACTATCCACTATATTGTGCATAGATTCTCTATACTGAGCTTAATTTACGCTGCCTGGAGGGTGATTAAATATTTCACCATTTCTAATATTAGGGGTGATCTGACAGATATATAAGCTAAATCCTCAGTGTATACACGTTTGTTCTTCATTTAACTTGTCAGGCGCAGTTTACAATCTGTGTGAGACAAAAAATAGGCGCAGCCCAACTCAAATCCAGATTATTTATTGCAAAGTGAGTTAAAAATAAAGAACATACTCACTAGCGTTTAAAAAAATTGAAGCATATATAATACAGGAAATCATTCCGGTGTACTCATAACCTGAAGCAAATACAGCCACCTCAGTCGGGATGTACCAAGTCTGAATGTAAAGTGCCAGTGGTTACTGAGACACTGTCGGTGGCAGTTTACAATCTGACTCCACCATTGCCATGTCTCTACCATGATATTGCTTTTAAATGCTCTTTAGTGTAATAACTTATACACGTATTCTCTATGTTTTCCTGTGTTTATTTCTCAGGATTGGTCCCAAACACCATACAATGTGAATGCTCTTTTCATAATTGTAATACTGTGAATCTTAGTGTCATCTGATGAGTTAACATCATCCCTGCTGACAAATAAGAGTCCATCCCTATAAAGGAGTATATTTATGTGTGCTCTATAATGTTTTGTTCTCCAAGTATAATATCCTGATGCCAATGTGATTTGATATGTTCTGGTGTAATACTGTGTTTTTTTGAATATTTAACCTGCTGGTGCCATTTTAGTTTATGGGGCCCAAGAGTGGTCCTTCTATCTTATGTATACCTTCTTCTGTAGTCATAGGGGTAGATTTATCATACCCGGGGCGGACATGATTCACTATAGCGAATCCTGTCCCCCTGCATCGCTAAATGCAGAGAGCATTTAACATTGCACAAGCAGTTCCGGTGAACTGCTTGTGCAATGCCGCCCCCTGCAAATTCACGGCCAATCGGCTGCTAGCAGGGGGTGTCAATCAACCTGATCGTATACGATCGGGCGGATTGCTGTCCGCCGCCTCAGAGCTGGCAGACAAGTTAAGGAGCAGCGGTCTTAAGACCGCTTCTTCTTAACTCCTGTTTCCGGTGCGCGGAAACAGAAACATTGGGGCACATTCGGCCGTTAATAAATCGGCCCCATAGTGTCATTATATGATGGGGACCAAAAGTGGCTCCTCTAGATGTGAGGGTTTCGTTATTATATATGTGTTTTTGTTTTTACTGCCAGTTATATTATAACAAAAATTAGTTTTTCATAATAGAAGAAATGTTTTAGAGCATGTAATTGTAAGACTATTCCCCCTGCACTACTGTGTGTTTGACCCCTGCAAAGCAGTGCTAGTTGCACAACTCAGATAAGGAACTAGCGGCAGTTTCAGCCCTGCGTGTCCTGAGCAGTACTTAAACTGTGCATTTGACACAGTAGTGCAGGGACAATATGGAACCATTCATGTCATATTGATGTCTGGTTAAGGCATGTTTTTGTATCTCTTAAATTTAACCCACTGGCTATCAGCCATGGCCATAATGCTGTCTGTAGCAATAATAAGTTATTTTTATTATGTTAGCTAGTTAGGCAAAGGGAGCATAATAATAATTATATTATAATAATATGTTAATATGTTTAAGAATATAGAAAATGTGCTAAATAATTTATATTTCTTAACTTGAATAAAAGGCAAAAAGTGTTCTCTCTATGCACAAGAACTTGCTTTGTCCAGTAAGCACACTAAAAACTAAGCTTATGTTCAGATTAGACAGACTGTAAAATATAACCCAAATACAGTATAACTTACAGATAAAAACCTTACCTCAGAACAGATATGCATTTCTCACAAAATCTATGACCGCATCCTGTTTGGTGAGGGTTATGAAGAACCTGGTGACATCTAGCACACTTGTATCTTTCTTGCAGATTATCCACAAACACATATTCTAGTTTGGGCTCAAAATCGAGTGAACACCCAGCACCCGAGTTCTGCCTTGTAATAGTTACAGGAAGAGGGAGTTCACCATCCATGTCTGAGAGAAAAAACAGAATTTATGTTTACCTGATAAATTACTTTCTCCAACGGTGTGTCCGGTCCACGGCGTCATCCTTACTTGTGGGATATTCTCTTCCCCAACAGGAAATGGCAAAGAGCCCAGCAAAGCTGGTCACATGATCCCTCCTAGGCTCCGCCTACCCCAGTCATTCGACCGACGTTAAGGAGGAATATTTGCATAGGAGAAACCATATGATACCGTGGTGACTGTAGTTAAAGAAAATAAATTATCAGACCTGATTAAAAAACCAGGGCGGGCCGTGGACCGGACACACCGTTGGAGAAAGTAATTTATCAGGTAAACATAAATTCTGTTTTCTCCAACATAGGTGTGTCCGGTCCACGGCGTCATCCTTACTTGTGGGAACCAATACCAAAGCTTTAGGACACGGATGAAGGGAGGGAGCAAATCAGGTCACCTAAATGGAAGGCACCACGGCTTGCAAAACCTTTCTCCCAAAAATAGCCTCAGAAGAAGCAAAAGTATCAAACTTGTAAAATTTGGTAAAAGTGTGCAGTGAAGACCAAGTCGCTGCCCTACATATCTGATCAACAGAAGCCTCGTTCTTGAAGGCCCATGTGGAAGCCACAGCCCTAGTGGAATGAGCTGTGATTCTTTCAGGAGGCTGCCGTCCGGCAGTCTCGTAAGCCAATCTGATGATGCTTTTAATCCAAAAAGAGAGAGAGGTAGAAGTTGCTTTTTGACCTCTCCTTTTACCATAATAAACAACAAACAAGGAAGATGTTTGTCTAAAATCCTTTGTAGCATCTAAATAGAATTTTAGAGCGCGAACAACATCCAAATTGTGCAACAAACGTTCCTTCTTCGAAACTGGTTTCGGACACAGAGAAGGCACGACTATCTCCTGGTTAATGTTTTTGTTAGAAACAACTTTTGGAAGAAAACCAGGTTTAGTACGTAAAACCACCTTATCTGCATGGAACACCAGATAAGGAGGAGAACACTGCAGAGCAGATAATTCCGAAACTCTTCTAGCAGAAGAAATTGCAACCAAAAACAAAACTTTCCAAGATAATAACTTAATATCAACGGAATGTAAGGGTTCAAACGGAACCCCCTGAAGAACTGAAAGAACTAAGTTGAGACTCCAAGGAGGAGTCAAAGGTTTGTAAACAGGCTTGATTCTAACCAGAGCCTGAACAAAGGCTTGAACATCTGGCACAGCTGCCAGCTTTTTGTGAAGTAACACAGACAAGGCAGAAATCTGTCCCTTCAAGGAACTTGCAGATAATCCTTTTTCTAATCCTTCTTGAAGGAAGGATAGAATCTTAGGAATCTTAACCTTGTCCCAAGGGAATCCTTTAGATTCACACCAACAGATATATTTTTTCCAAATTTTGTGGTAAATTTTTCTAGTTACAGGCTTTCTGGCCTGAACAAGAGTATCAATAACAGAATCTGAGAACCCTCGCTTTGATCAAGCGTTCAATCTCCAAGCAGTCAGCTGGAGTGAGACCAGATTCGGATGTTCGAACGGACCTTGAACAAGAAGGTCTCGTCTCAAAGGTAGCTTCCATGGTGGAGCCGATGACATATTCACCAGATCTGCATACCAAGTCCTGCGTGGCCACGCAGGAGCTATCAAGATCACCGACGCCCTCTCCTGATTGATCCTGGCTACCAGCCTGGGGATGAGAGGAAACGGCGGGAATACATAAGCTAGTTTGAAGGTCCAAGGTGCTACTAGTGCATCTACTAGAGTCGCCTTGGGATCCCTGGATCTGGACCCGTAGCAAGGAACCTTGAAGTTCTGACGAGAGGCCATCAGATCCATGTCTGGAATGCCCCACAGTTGAGTGATTTGGGCAAAGATTTCCGGATGGAGTTCCCACTCCCCCGGATGCAATGTCTGACGACTCAGAAAATCCGCTTCCCAATTTTCCACTCCTGGGATGTGGATTGCAGACAGGTGGCAGGAGCGAGTCTCCGCCCATTGAATGATTTTGGTCACTTCTTCCATCGCCAGGGAACTCCTTGTTCCCCCCTGATGGTTGATGTACGCAACAGTCGTCATGTTGTCTGATTGAAACCGTATGAACTTGGCCCTCGCTAGCTGAGGCCAAGCCTTGAGAGCATTGAATATCGCTCTCAGTTCCAGAATATTTATCGGTAGAAGAGATTCTTCCCGAGACCAAAGACCCTGAGCTTTCAGGGATCCCCAGACCGCGCCCCAGCCCATCAGACTGGCGTCGGTCGTGACAATGACCCACTCTGGTCTGCGGAAGGTCATCCCTTGTGACAGGTTGTCCAGGGACAGCCACCAACGGAGTGAGTCTCTGGTCCTCTGATTTACTTGTATCTTCGGAGACAAGTCTGTATAGTCCCCATTCCACTGACTGAGCATACACAGTTGTAATGGTCTTAGATGAATGCGCGCAAAAGGAACTATGTCCATTGCCGCTACCATCAAACCTATCACTTCCATGCACTGCGCTATGGAAGGAAGAGGAACGGAATGAAGTATCCGACAAGAGTTTAGAAGTTTAAGATCTTGAGATCTAAGATTGGTCTGAACGTTCCCTCTTTTTTGGGAACTATGAACAGATTGGAGTAGAACCCCATCCCTTGTTCTCCTAATGGAACAGGATGAATCACTCCCATTTTTAACAGGTCTTCTACACAATGTAAGAATGCCTGTCTTTTTATGTGGTCTGAAGACAACTGAGACCTGTGGAACCTCCCCCTTGGGGGAAGCCCCTTGAATTGCTTTTCTGGCCTCTGTCAGAAAAATCCTCATTTCTAAGGAGTCTATTATTGTTCCCAAGAAGGGAACTCTTGTCGACGGAGATAGAGAACTCTTTTCCACGTCCACTTTCCATCCGTGAGATCTGAGAAAGGCCAGGACTATGTCCGTGTGAGCCTTTGCTTGAGGAAGGGACGACGCTTGAATCAGAATGTCGTCCAAGTAAGGTACTACTGCAATGCCCCTTGGTCTTAGCACCGCTAGAAGGGACCCTAGTACCTTTGTGAAAATCCTTGGAGCAGTGGCTAATCCGAAAGGAAGCGCCACGAACTGGTAATGCTTGTCCAGGAATGCGAACCTTAGGAACCGATGATGTTCCTTGTGGATAGGAATATGTAGATACGCATCCTTTAAATCCACCGTGGTCATGAATTGACCTTCCTGGATGGAAGGAAGAATTGTTCGAATGGTTTCCATTTTGAACGATGGAACCTTGAGAAACTTGTCCAGAAGATAACCTTGGGAGACTATTTCTAGTGCCCAAGGATCCAGAACATCTCTTGCCCAAGCCTGAGCAAAGAGAGAGAGTCTGCCCCCCACCAGATCCGGTCCCGGATCGGGGGCCAACATTTCATGCTGTCTTGGTAGCAGTGGCAGGTTTCTTGGCCTGCTTTCCCTTGTTCCAGCCTTGCATTGGTCTCCAAGCTGGCTTGGCTTGAGAAGTATTACCCTCTTGCTTAGAGGACGTAGCACTTTGGGCTGGTCCGTTTCTACGAAAGGGACGAAAATTAGGTTTATTTTTGGCCTTGAAAGACCGATCCTGAGGAAGGGCGTGGCCCTTACCCCCAGTGATATCAGAGATAATCTCTTTCAAGTCAGGGCCAAACAGCGTTTTCCCCTTGAAAGGAATGTTAAGTAGATTGTTCTTGGAAGACGCATCCGCTGACCAAGATTTCAACCAAAGCGCTCTGCGCGCCACAATAGCAAACCCAGAATTCTTAGCCGCTAACCTAGCCAATTGCAAAGTGGCGTCTAGGGTGAAAGAATTAGCCAATTTGAGAGCACGGATTCTGTCCATAATCTCCTCATAAGGAGGAGAATCACTATCGACCGCCTTTACTAGCTCATCGAACCAGAAACACGCGGCTGTAGTGACAGGGACAATTCATGAAATTGGTTGTAGAAGGTAACCCTGCTGAACAAACATCTTTTTAAGTAAACCTTCTAATTTTTTATCCATAGGATCTTTGAAAGCACAACTATCTTCTATGGTTATAGTGGTGCGTTTGTTTAAAGTGGAAACCGCTCCCTCGACCTTGGGGACTGTCTGCCATAAGTCCTTTCTGGGGTCGACCATAGGAAACAATTTTTTAAATATGGGGGGAGGGACGAAAGGTATACCGGGCCTTTCCCATTCTTTATTTACAATGTCCGCCACCCGCTTGGGTATAGGAAAAGCTTCTGGGAGCCCCGGGACCTCTAGGAACTTGTCCATTTTACATAGTTTCTCTGGGATGATCAAATTCTCACAATCATCCAGAGTGGATAATACCTCCTTAAGCAGAGCGCGGAGATGTTCCAACTTAAATTTAAATGTAATCACATCGGGTTCAGCTTGTTGAGAAATTTTCCCTGAATCTGAAATTTCTCCCTCAGACAAAACCTCCCTGGCCCCATCAGACTGGTGTAGGGGCATTTCAGAACCATTATCATCAGCGTCGTCATGCTCTTCAGTATCTAAAACAGAGCAGTCGCGCTTACGCTGATAAGTGGGCATCTTGGCTAAAATGTTTTTGATAGAATTATCCATTACAGCCGTTAATTGTTGCATAGTAAGGAGTATTGGCGCGCTAGATGTACTAGGGGCCTCCTGAGTGGGCAAGACTCGTGTAGACGAAGGAGGGAATGATGCAGTACCATGCTTACTCCCCTCACTTGAGGAATCATCTTGGGCATCATTTTCATTGTCACATAAATCACATTTATTTAAATGAGAAGGAACCCTGGCTTCCCCACATTCAGAACACAGTCTATCTGGTAGTTCAGACATGTTAAACAGGCATAAACTTGATAACAAAGTACAAAAAACGTTTTAAAATAAAACCGTTACTGTCACTTTAAATTTTAAACTGAACACACTTTATTACTGCAATTGCGAAAAAATATGAAGGAATTGTTCAAAATTCACCAAAATTTCACCACAGTGTCTTAAAGCCTTAAAAGTATTGCACACCAAATTTGGAAGCTTTAACCCTTAAAATAACGGAACCGGAGCAGTTTTTAACTTTAACCCCTTTTACAGTCCCTGGTATCTGCTTTGCTGAGACCCAACCAAGCCCAAAGGGGAATACGATACCAAATGACGCCTTCAGAAAGTCTTTTCTATGTATCAGAGCTCCTCACACATGCGACTGCATGTCATGCCTCTCAAAAACAAGTGCGCAATACCGGCGCGAAAATGAGGCTCTGCCTATGATTAGGGAAAGCCCCTAAAGAATAAGGTGTCTAAAAAAGTGCCTGCCGATATAATTTTACCAAAATACCCAGATTAAATGATTCCTCAAGGCTAAATATGTGTAATATATGAATCGATTTAGCCCAGAAAAAGTCTACAGTCTTAATAAGCCCTTGTGAAGCCCTTATTTACTATCTTAATAAACATGGCTTACCGGATCCCATAGGGAAAATGACAGCTTCCAGCATTACATCGTCTTGTTAGAATGTGTCATACCTCAAGCAGCAAGAGACTGCTCACTGTTCCCCCAACTGAAGTTAATTCCTCTCAACAGTCCTGTGTGGAACAGCCATGGATTTTAGTAACGGTTGCTAAAATCATTTTCCTCATACAAACAGAAATCTTCATCTCTTTTCTGTTTCAGAGTAAATAGTACATACCAGCACTATTTTAAAATAACAAACTCTTGATTGAATAATAAAAACTACAGTTAAACACTAAAAAACTCTAAGCCATCTCCGTGGAGATGTTGCCTGTACAACGGCAAAGAGAATGACTGGGGTAGGCGGAGCCTAGGAGGGATCATGTGACCAGCTTTGCTGGGCTCTTTGCCATTTCCTGTTGGGGAAGAGAATATCCCACAAGTAAGGATGACGCCGTGGACCGGACACACCTATGTTGGAGAAATAAACATGAGAGGTTACATGCTAAAAACACACATGTAAACACAAACAAAAATGTATATATGTATGTATATAAAAATGTATATATATGCAATAAATAAAAAATCACATAATTTTCACTGTTGGGTATAGATGTGTGCCAACTGACTTGGTTGAAAGATTTCAAGAAGTATATGGGACTACCTTTTTCTCCTATACATCCCTTTACTGCCAGCCTTAGTTCACCTAGAGCTGAGTACTGCATGTGTTGTGTTTTATCTCCAGTAACATGTAGAGTACTGCACGTCCTGTGTTTTACGCTTTTTACCTCTGTGATTGCCTTGTATCTAACCCTCTGCAGACTGCCACCTTATGTCAGTTCTTTTGACAGACTTGTATTTTAGCCAATCAGTGATGACTGTGAAAAACTATCAAAATGCACTGAGATTTGATGATAAAAGTAAATTGGAAAGTTGTTTTACTGGACATCCGGCATACCTGGCAACCCTAAATTGCAGCAGCAGTTGCAATAATGTTTGTTACAGTGATACATATTTGCACCATTTGAGTCTCCATTTTATGGTTTGCTTTTCCATAGTATGATCTATTCTAGAGAACATATGAAACACGGTGTAAAATTATTTTAGAGCATGACTTGACAGCTCTGCTTCTCTCTTTATCTTTGAAATGTTGAGGCATCCTGCAATACTGTTCCTGATTGCCGGGCTCCATTTTGATCGCTCCCACAGAGCGATCACTTCCGGTTTCACTCAACATGGAGCCCAGCAGTCAGGCAGAGCATCGGAAGCCATCGGGCAGGCTTCTGATGCTGTGAAAGTGTGCTAAGTGCCTTGGTGGGTCGAGGCACATAGTAAAATATCATACAAATAAAATAAATATAGCCCCCTTTCCCCTCCCCCCTGTGTCTTCAAAGATGGCGACGCCCAGTGTATCATGAGGCTTCTGGGGGTGTCCCTAGACTGCCTCATCATAGGGGCAGGCTAGGGTCATCCAATCTGAGCTTGCCCCTTATAATTACATTTTTAATAATAAAATATTACATTTGTCTGATCATGTCAATATTAGTAAATATTGACTCTGACCAGTGTGGTTCTCCCTCTCTCTCTTCACTTGCGATTTTGTGGGAGAGAGAGATCTGTGTTTAAGAGAGAGATATTTAGATAATATATTTGTTAAAAATTGTGAGACCCAAAGGTTCTTTTCAGAACCTTTAACCCCTAGCTTGCCAGTGATCACTATAAATCACTGGCAGTAGCACAGCATCACTTTTTTGCTCTCTGTGCATTTTTTTTTAGGGGTTAATTTTTTTTTAGTAATTTTCTGTGAGACCCAAAGGCTCTTTTCAGAGCCATTTAGCTAGTTTTAATTAATTTTTGTAAAAAAATTGTGACCCAAAGGCCCTTTTCAGAGCCATTAACCCCTAGCTTGCCAGTGATTACTATAAATCACTGGCTATTGCACAACAGCACTTTTTTGCTCTGTGCATTTGTTTAGGGGTTAATTTTATTTTTTAGTAAAGAATTTTGAGACACAAAGGCTCTTTTCAGAGCCATTTTGTTAATTTAATTTTTTTTTAAAATAAATAAATCATGTCACAGAGAACATATAGTGCTGAGGAGGCGTATGCCATCCTTGCATCAGAGTTCTATGTCTGACTCAGACCCAAATTTTGACCCTGCCATATGCTCAGATACATTATTAGATATAGTCTCAACTGATAGTTATGTATCTGTGGCTGCTAGCCCCCCTGCCAGAAGGAGACGTGTTGCTCCAGCTGTCATCGCTGCTGAAGAGTGGCTAACGCCTCATCACCAAAGGCCAGATATCCCATCCTTCACTGCAAATCCTGGCATCAATGTGGATGTGGCAGAATTTAGCCCTCAACAGTTTATGGAAGTGTTTCTGGGTGATGATGTATTGGGGAACATTGTCGCCCAAACTAATTTATATGACCATCAGTTCCGTGCTGCAAAGCCTGACACTTTTTTGGCAAAGCAGCAATGGACCCCCATCGATGTGCCAGAATTTAAAAAATTCTGGGCATTGACTATGTCGATGGGCATCATAAAGAAACCCTCCATTCGCTCCTACTGGAGCAGTAGCCCCATTTGCTCTACCCCCATTTTCTCCCAGTGTATGTTGAGGAAGAGGTATGAAATGATTCTACATTTCATGCACTTCAGCGACAACAGCCTGTGCCCCCCTAGGGAGCATCCCCAGTTTGACAGGCTGTATAAAATCTGCCCTGATTAGCCACTTTACTGCCAGGTTTGCAGAGACTTATACACCTGGAAGGAATATATGCGCAGATGAATCCCTGATAAAGTATAAGGGAAGGCTGGGATTCAAACAGTATATTCATTCCAAGTGCTCCAGGTATGGAGTAAAGGTGTATAAGCTCTATGAGAGCGAGACTGGGTATACTCAGGTCTTCTGGGTGTACGAGGGAAAGGATATCTACCTTGACCTTCCAGGCTGCCCAGAACATATGGGAACCACAAGCAAGATTGTCTGGGACCTGATATTACTCCTGATGAACAAAGGGTACCACTTGTATTTAGATAATTTCTATACAAGTGTCCTTTTGTTCAAGCTACTGTATTGTTTTTTATACAGTAGTAGCTTGCGGTACAATTCAAAAGAACCGCACAGGTTTCCCAGGACAACTTGCACGCACCCGGCTACGAAGGGAGGAGACCTCAGCTCTGCGCCAAGAGGAGCTGTTGGCAGTTAAGTACAGAGACAAGAAGGATGTATACCTTCTTACCACTATCCACACAGAGAGGACTGTGGAGGTCTCTGTACGTAGCAGAGCTGAGAGCACAATGAAGCCAGTGTGATTCAAGGCTTATAACCGGCATATGGGTGGGGTTGATCTAGCCGATAAGCTGCTGCAGCCCTACCTAATTATGCAGAAGACAACGGCCTGGTACAAAAAGATTGCAACTCACAACACTTTTTTGTTGTTCAAAAAAGCAAACCCTGAAATGAAACTGACTTTTTTTTTTACAGTTTCCGCTCCAGATCATTTCTGGGATTTTGTACCAAGATGAACCTGCTCCCCGGGCGTTGATAGGAGAGAACAGAGTTGGGGCTACCTATTTTATTTTCAAAATCCCCCCTACTGCGGCAAAGCAGAATCTTCAGATAAAATACAGAGTCTGTGCCAAGAGGGGGCAGGGAAAGGACACCACCTTTTACTGTCCTGATTGCCCTGGACAGCCTGGACTCTGCTTTGGGGACTGCTTCAAGCAGTATCACACACTGCTAAATTTTTATTTATTTTTTTACTTTTGCTGTTGTGTTTTTTTTGTGGTTTACTGTTACTGAGTTTGTTTTTGTTTTTCTTTACTTTTACTGTACCAGATTTTTAAATTTCACTGTTCTATTTTTTATAAGTTCTAAAATTGGTGCTGTATTTTACCAAAACCCTTGTCAAACTTATGCATGGAGGCATGGGTGTACTCAGGGGGTCTTGCAGAAAACAACCTGGAGTGGTTTCTTGCAATAACTTACAACAAGCTCTCCTAAATCATAGTAAAAAAGCAATGTGTGTGTAAAAATGAAAATTGAAAAATTACCACCACACACTTTCTCCAATTCTTTGGGCTAAAACGGTTGCATCAAGGCACTCCATATACAATACCTTGGGTTGTCAACGTTTAAAATATATAGACTTTCATGGAAATAAATAAAACTGGGGTATGTGATAGGCCCCAAACTAAAGATAGGCCTATCAGAAGAAATACTCTCACTTTCAACTCAAATTACAAGTCCTATTGTAACTGAACCTTCCCCAAATGCTGGCAAACCTATGCATGGGGGGCATGGGTGTATTCAGGAGGTCTTGTAGAAAACAACCTGGAGTGTTTTCTTGCAATAATTTACAAGCTCTCCTAAATCACAGTAAAAAATAAACGGGTGTGTAAAAATAAAAAATTACCACCATATACTTTCTCCAATTTTTTTTGGCTAAGACAGTTGTATCAAAGGCATCAAAACACTCCATATACAATACATTAGGGTGTCAACTTTTCAAATATATGCACGTTCATGGCCATATTTAAATAAATATTTGTTAAATAAGTATGTAAAAAGGCCCCCAAAAAGAAGATAGACAAAGAAGATATGTTAAATTTAAAAAAAAAATCACAAACACGTCAGAAGTTTGGCATTGCACCCCCCAAAGAAGCCAACACAAACCTATGCATAGGTGGTATCACTGTACTCAGGAGATATTGCTGAACACATATTGGGGTGTTCTTTGGCAGTAACACATAACAGGAGCTGAGAATCCATGCCTAAAGTACATGGTGAAAAATAACACAAAAATATGACTACCCAAAAGTTTGACAAAGTCTGGTGGTTGAATTAGTGCATGGAAAGTGTTAAAATTCCAGCATTTCAAATACCCTAGGGTGTCAACTTTTCAAATATATGCATGTTCATGGCCATATTTAAATAAATATTTGTTAAATAAATATGTAAAAAGGCCCCCAAAAAGAAGATAGACAAAGAAGATATGTTAAATTTGAAAAAAAGCACAAACACGTCAGAAGTTTGGCATTGCACCCCCCAAAGAAGCCAACACAAACCTATGCATAGGTGGTATCACTGTACTCAGGAGATATTGCTGAACACATAGTGGGGTGTTCTTTGGCAGTAACACATAATAGGAGCTGAGAATGCATGCCTAAAGTACATGTGTGAAAAATAACACAAAAATATGACTACCCAAAAGTTTGACAAAGTCTGGTGGTTGAATTAGTGCATGGAAAGTGTTAAAATACCAGCATTTCAAATACCCTAGGGTGTCTACTTTTCAAAAATAAATGGTTTGATGGGGGTAAATTACATTGGCCAGCTTCAGAAATGTCCCAAATAGGACATGGGTGCATGATGACAGATGTTAAAATTCCAAGTTGGAAAACTGGAATGCGGCCCCTAAAAATAAGGCCTTTTAGCCCCCAGAGAACCTGACACACCAATACATGGGTGGCATCACTGTATTCCGGAGATGTTGCTGAACACATATTGGGGTGTTATTTGGCTGTAACCCTTTAACGTTCTCAGTACATGTATTCTTAAATTTCTATTTTATAAAAAAATAACCACTTTGCTTTTTTTTTAAAACTTTGGCATAGATTGGTGGTAAAATGGTTGCAGAAAAGAGTAAAAACTCCTCAACTTTAATACCTTAGGCTGTCTTCTTTTAAAAAAATATATACATGTGAAGGGTTATTCAGGGATTCCTGACTGATATCAGTGTTACAATGTAACTATCGCTAATTTTGAGGGGAAAAAATGGTTTGGAAATAGCTAAGTGCTACTTGTACTTACTGCCCTATAACTTGCAAAAAAAGAAAAGAACATGTAAACATTGGGTATTTCTAAACTCAGGACAAAATTTAGAAACTATTTAGCATGGGTGCTTTTTGGTGGTTGTAGATGTGTAACAGATTTTGGGGGTCAAAGTTAGAAAAAGTGTGTTTTTTTTCCATTTTTTTCATAAATGTTTTAATAGTAAATTATAAGATATGATAAAAATAATAGTATCTTTAGAAAGTCCATTTAATGGCCAGAAAAACTGTATATAATCAAACACCGCAGAAATGTAAAAATAGCCCTGGTCCTTAACGGTAAGAAAATTGAAAAGTACTGTGGTCACTAAGGGGTTAAATGGACAGTCAAGTCCCCCAAAAAAACTTTCATGATTCAAATAGGGCATGTCATTTTAAACAACTTTCCAATTTACTTTTATCACCAAGTTTGCTTTGTTCTCTTGGTATTCTTAGTTGAAAGCTAAACATAGGAGGTTCATATTAGGGATAGAACTAGGGTTGCCACCTTTTGCCCAGAAAATTCCTGGACACTGTTTAAGTGGGCGTGGAGAGGGTGTGTTTCGGGGCGTGGTTTGGGGCGTGGCTTCTTGCGGCCTCAAATTCATTATGAAATCAATTTTTATAAATATATATATATTTGAGGGTAGTTCCGGGACACAGAGCCTCAGACTGGGACTGTCCCGGTGAAACCGGGGCGGGTGGCAACCCTAGATAGAACGATATATCGGAGTGGCCAATTATTAGGGCCGATATTTGGAATTTCTGAAATATCAGTATCGGCCAGAAACTTACCGATATGGAGCAAATCAAAAGAAATTTAGCTCTGTGTACTTCAGGGAAACCATGTAGTTTTAAGTAACACAAATCATCTATAGCACATATAAGCTGGACATAGCATAGCATCTAATAATAAATAGCACTGATAACAGTGTCCAAGCCCAGGTATTCCTGGGAGTTCAGTTACCAACTTCCATACCTCCAATGGCAGGCTTGTAGATGGATTTGCATAAACAAACATATTTGATTTGTGAAATGGAAAATGTGATCTTTAAGTGGCACTTAAAGCTACATAGTTTCCCTGAAGTACACAGAGCTAAATTACTTTTGATTTGCTCATAGGGGTCAGCAATACATAAAATCAATCTGCTTTCTAATTGCTTTCACAAATAGAACATTATTTGTTGCATTCTTATAAATTTTACACATTTGCAAAACATTTCACTAAAGCTGCTATATTTGACGATTTTTTAATTTAAATATTTAAATTTTTCCCTTTCATGGGCATAAAAAAAAAAAAACATTAAAAAAAATGATAGTTCAGACACATCAATTAAATGTCCATAACAACAAACCTTGAGTAGAAAACTATGCAGAAAACTATGCAGTATTGGAGACAAGTATCAATATTTTCTAGCAGTGGATAACAATGCTCTGACCATAAGGTGGCACTGTTACACATGTATAAAGCTGTCCATAAGTGACATAATAAAGAAACTTATAGTCCACTCCTCAGTACCAGGGAAGTTATTTGCAATCCAGTAAATATATGAGCATATTAAAAATTAAAGCAAATAAAAAAAATCTAGCACTTATATTCCAGCATGTCCTTTCTTTCTCTGTCAAGTGGCAGTATATATATATATATATATATACATACACACACACATATATATATTATTATTTTTTTTTACTTTACTTTTAACCCTTATCTGTAAAGTGTACCAAGTGAGTGTGTTTTTAGTGAAGTGGCAGCAATATATGAAAAAAACAGAAGCCGTTTAACAGGAGAACATGCTGAAATGATATGCTTTCTGCACTATAATGTTTTTCTACTTAACTGGGAGTACTAAAAGTAAATTGGAAAGTTGTTTAAAATTGTATGTTCTGTCTAAATCATGAATGTCTTATTATGACGTTACAGTCCCTTTAAATACTCTACTTCAGATAGGTAGAATCAGAACTGCAACCAACAGGACAGTCAGACTGCTGTCATGGTTTTTATTAAATTTTTGTCTCCATGTGTTGTAAGGTCACTGGCACTGCCCCAATGTTTTTGAGCTCCATAAGGCGCAGGATATCCTCGTATAATAAATAGTCAAATGCTTCTAAGAATGTAAAAATGCTGTTCTCCATCATACAAATATAGGTTTATAAAAATTCCCATTGGTTGCGTAATAAGTTGCTATACCCAGATTACCAGAGTTGTTAGGTGAGAGCAGGTTCCACTATAGGGCCATTACTGCACACCTCATCATTCTGGTTCTTTAGAGGTAAGGTGTTCTTCACAAATAGGTTAAAACGGGTTCAAACTGTTCAGCAAACTCGACAGCATCTAAATTTGAAGTGGATATACATGGATGGCACACCTTAGGAATGATGGATCTAGAATACATTCATCCAGAAAGTGAACACTGGCACCAGAATAACTTGACCTCAAGGCACCATAGATTTAGATGTTGCCTGACATCACTTCATCTGGCAATAACTACAGGAACTCAAACACACACACTGTATTTTTATTAAATTAAAAGGGAAGTTGTACTGTAATACTGGTTTCCCTTTAATGTGTTTCTAGTGACTTGTTATACCATCAGCAGAGTATTAAATGTGGGGAAAATGCTCTATTAGGTTTATTTGTGTATTTGAAAAAAATGTTTTTGCTCATTGAAACCCAACCCACTATACTCAAGAACATGCCCATATAAATGGACTGAGTTACTAGCCCAGAGGAACAATGTACTAGTCCACTAGGGAAAAATTCAAATGTTTTCCTTGTCCATTCCAATTTCTTATTTGTCCAGGGCTAGGGAAAATTTAATATATATATATATATATATATATATATATATATATATATATATATATATATATATATATATATATATATATATATATATATATATATAAATAACTCATTGTGTAGTCCATTAACAAATCTAGACAGGCCCAGAGGCTTGTTTACCCACAGAAAACCTCTGAATTACATTGTTTCCAATGCAGCAAAGGATTCTGGGTAAGATATGCAAATTAAGTACACAATGACACACCTTTTTACTTCAGTCTGCTTTTCAGCAGGTTCCCTTTACGCCAAAGTATCGCTGTTCACACAGCTTATAAACTTAGCTAGGGACTTAGCTAGGGTTAGTGCAGTGATTAAGGGGTTAAATGGACAGTCAAGTCCCCAAAAAATACTTAACCCTAGCTAAGTTTATAAGCTGTGTGAACAGCGATACTTTGGCGTAAAGGGAACCTGCTGAAAAGCAGACTGAAGTAAAAAGGTGTGTCATTGTGTACTTAATTTGCATATCTTACCTAGAATCCTTTGCTGCACTGGAAACAATGTAATTCAGAGGTTTTCTGTGGGTAAACAAGCCTCTGGGCCTGTCTAGATTTGTTAATGAACTACACAATGAGTTATTTTTTCTATATTTTGTGCGTAGTGGAGGATTTTAAACTCACCTTTTATCTCCCCCTAATTTAAAATGTTGTTATATATATATATATATATATATATATATATATAAATCATAAACTCACAAAGGTCAACAATTAGGTTCTCACAATGTCATTTTCAACTGCTAGAATTAATATAATTCAAATACATGTAATGCTATGTGGCTGGTAAAACATGTCACTGGGAAACATTAAAAGCACAATTTTATTAGGCAAGTAGCTGATACGAGTTCTTTATATTCCAAGAACTGGGAACAAACGAAG
Organism: Bombina bombina; assembly: GCF_027579735.1. Classification (NCBI taxonomy): domain Eukaryota; kingdom Metazoa; phylum Chordata; class Amphibia; order Anura; family Bombinatoridae; genus Bombina; species Bombina bombina. Next base: position 1,112,685,139 of record NC_069502.1, on the reverse strand, counting down.
GATGAATTGTGCTGCTGGATCTTCTATACATAGCTTTTCTATAGAGAATACTGCAGAACTGGCATTTTCAGTATAGGTGGTGGGACAAAAATAAAGGTAAAAGGAGCTATTTGTAAACAATTCAATACACTCCAGCAACTAAAATGGATTGCACATTAAAGGGGAGAAACAAAATCAATACATTGTCTGTTTAACATATCTTACTATTATATATAGAAGATATTTTTTTTTTTTGTACCATCGAAAATAAGATTTAATTAATTGTATCATGGAATGATTACTTCAATGTTGTGAAAAAAATGACAGTTAATACGTTTATGTACGCCTCCACAGCACTATATACAACATGTCTAGAGTTAAATTTGTTCAAAAGGAAAATAGAATCCTATTAATAGTTATTACCAAATCATTTCCTGCTGACTTGTAATGGGTGCCTAACTTGTGGTTGAAAGACTGTAGAAGAAAAAATGTATAGCGGAAAAAAACCACGCTACAAAATATACATTTTATCCAATACACTATTTGTCAGAAAAGGTCTGATGAAAGAAAAAGTGAATATACAGTGTATATATATATATATATATATATATATATATATATATATATATTTATACTGGAACTAGTGAAATGTGTGTTAATACCTTTCAGCTGTGACTGATAGCAAACTTTAAACAAATGAAGCCAATAGAGCAAATTAATCAATCTCATATATATATAAAAGAGAAATGAAATTATTGAATAGAAAATTAGAAAAACTAGGCCAGTATCTCTGCTTGCTTTACCCGAGAAATACTCTCTATATACATAGTCACCAATGCACCAGGGAAATCAGGGTATTCAAATTAGATATTCAATATCTCACGGTTTTTGCTTCCAAACACTGTTTTGAACACAGCAATCCCCTTTATGTCTATATATGTATACATATGCATTTATGTGTCACCCTTGTTTGTATCTCAGTGTGTTTGGTTGAAGGCATGCATTGTGTCTCAGTGTGTTTGGTTGAAGGCATGCATTGTGTCTCAGTGTGTTTGGTTGAAGGCATACATTGTGTCTCTGTGTTTGGTTGAAAGCATGCATTGTATCTCAGTCTGTTTGGTTGAAAGCCTGCATTGTGTCTCTGTTTGGTTGAAGGCATGCATTGTGTCTCTGTGTTTGGTTGAAGGCATGCATTGTGTCTCTGTGTTTGGTTGAAGGCATGCATTGTGTCTCTGTGTTTGGTTGAAGGCATGCATTGTGTCTCTGTGTTTGGTTGAAGGCATGCATTGTGTCTCTGTGTTTGGTTGAAAGCATGCATTGTGTCTCTGTGTTTGGTTGAAGGCATGCATTGTGTCTCTGTGTTTGGTTGAAGGCATGCATTGTGTCTCAGTGTGTTTGGTTGAAAGCATGCATTATATCTCATTCTGTTTGGTTGAAGGCATACATTGTGTCTCAGTGTGTTTGGTAGAAGGCATGCATTGTGTTTCAGTGTGTTTGGTAGAAGGCATGCATTGTGTCTCAGTGTGTTTGGTAGAAGGCATGCATTGTGTCTCAGTGTGTTTGGTTGAAAGCATGCATTGTGTCTCAGTGTGTTTGGTTGAAGGCATGCATTCTGTGGCTGTAGGTTAGGAACCCAGGGAGGAAGAGACCCTTGACGTGGTCCTGGGCTAACACCTTTTTGCCAAATGGTTGCTTTTAGTCTAGTTTTCTTGCAAGAGAGAGACAGACATTCTACATGTTGTGTGTATGTGTGTTTTATCTCTATCTTTATAAATATATATATATATATAACTTTTTTTGGGGAAAAGCCATATACTCACTAGGCATGGGAATTCAGATGCTTTGTTAGGATCCAAATGTGGAAGAAGGCAGTTGCTCGCAGCATTCAGCACATTTCAGTATGTAATCTTTCATTAAGATACAACTATAAATGAAAATAAGAAGAACCAATTTGTACATTATAACAGATTTCTTTCTTTGACATCCCCCAACATGAATATTAGCGTAAAATATAGAATTTGTTTTGAGTTGTCAGGTCGGCTATTCGTATATGCTTTGCATATGAGTTTAACAAATGTCTAAAACTACAAAATACAAGAGTTCTTCATATGATAAAGGATTCCAAAACTTTACCATTTTAAGGACAATTCGATCATCAATTTTGTATTGCAAACGTTTATAGCTAATAACTTACTGACTTTTACAGCAAAACAATCTTTCTGAAAAGAATAAAATTATAATTTTTATTTCGAGTATGACATCACTAAACCCATTCCTCTATTATGGGCCGTTTACTAACAAACTATATCGCCAATCCGATTGCGGTTTTTTGAATATCATTAATGGACGATTTCGTCTCCAGGCGCATGTATGCTGCAATATGTTGACTCGAGCACGCGCATATTATACCTTTGATGGCACACTTACTTCAGAGTGTCTGCTGGTTTCATGGTGAGTGACGTACTGTATGACGAGAAAGCCCAGGCGCCTACCAAATGGAGGCAGGTACTTAACAATCAAAGGTAGAGAAACTAATCAGATTAAAAATTAAATTTAATTACAAAAATGACATATATTACATATTATCATGGATCCATGAAAGCTAACAATAATAAGTTAAAGACATAGGCAATATAAAAACATAGACAATAAAAAATCGACAATATAAAAAATAACAATGTAAAATCAACAGTAGAATCAGATGAGTCACTGGTGAGAGGTTGGTAGGCTAACTAAACTATGTAGAGCTCTGATGCGGTGCAGAGTTTTGATGGGATGAGAAGGGTGTGTCCTTCCGCCCTTGTTTTATAATTAGTGTAAGAGAATAGTGATGAAATCGTGTAAGAGAATAGTAATGAAATCCAATAGGTGATGCTGGATGTTCAGAGTTACTTAAAAACAAACAGTGTCAATCATGGATAATCAATCTAAAATATGAAAAATAAAAAACGTGTGCGTTGTTAGAACGTCAATTACTTTGTCCAAACTCAGTGTGTAGAAACGTTATAGTCTCCAAATGCAAAGTGGTAGTGTCCAAAAAAACCAAAAAATATAAAGTGGTAATCTCCAAATCGAAAAAAATGTAAAAAATGTGTTGAAATAAGTGATGGTCTCCAAAAAACTAAAATTAAAGTAGTTATCTCAGAATTGTAAAGAGAATAAAGTTATGTGCACTGTCCACATCAGACAGTGTCTGCTGTGTAACTTGATTGTAGTGATCACCGCTACAGTGTGTGATGCTAATAGGGCTTAGGGTGTAACGATCTCCTCCTAAAAAAGAAAATGCAAATAGTGTAGATTGTATAACAGTGTGAAACAAATAGAAATAAGGCTTACCAGTGTCTACGCGTTTCGGCCTGTGTCAGGCCTTTCTCAAGACTGGTTTTTTCATTCTGGAAGGTGCCTTATAAAGGATCTTTGACCCCAGGTGAAATTATTAATTACTTCCGGTTGGGGAACTAACGGCGTCTGTTTGTTTTTTCAGACCCTTGTAATTTTGTATTTTTGTATATATATTCTCTGTGTCTTTTGTGTGTTTTATTTAAAATATTTTATCCTGTGTAATGTGTGGAGTAGCGTTCAGATAGGGAATTGTTTGTCTCTCTCCTATAGGTAAGCCGTGACGTCACTTCCGGTTAGAGACGTACTGGAGCTGTGAATAGTGATAATCTCCTTAAAGTATTTTTTACTTACATTTGAATTAGTATCGTGAGTTCACAATACTTATACTTTATACAATAATTAGGATGGAGCTTTTGATATAGGAATATAACTTGTTTCCTACTGCTCCGTAAATGACCAGCTCTGATTGGTCATGACGTCACGGGTAGGTGCACCTTTGATTGGACGAGGGGTTTCTTCTGTGTAAAAAATATTAGTAATAATAAAAACGCCTTAAACAGACCTTATTGGCTTGCTGAGAAGGTGTTGTCGGGATCTATATTTCCATTGGATGTTACCATATGCGTTTATTTTGCTTACCCATCATTTATTTTTTACGCTATATCATTTTGTTCGAATGAATCAAATGTTTAGAGGAAAAGGGGGGGGGGTGTTTTAATGTATAACATTAACATGTATGTTTTTGATAGACCAAAATCTAAAAGATTCTTGAGAAGAGTCTCTAATGAATCTGATGGTATCAGTCTGGTAGTGAATCATCGCTGTTTCTCTGTCACATATGTTTACGTGGAATTCCTATCTAATATTGATAGATAGTGTCACTATGATAATGATACTTGCGTGTGTACTGTCCTCATCTTGAAGAGGTATATTGATATTTAATTCCCAGAATTACTACAACCTGGGAAGGACATATATGTATATATATATACATATACACAGAAACCGAATTAAAATAAAATAAAATAAAATAAAATGATAAAATAAAAAAGGAATAAGAATAATAAATATAAATATGAAAATAAAATAAAAGTGAAATGCTGGGTGAGTTAATGATTAGCAGACGAGACCTTATTAGAACTGTCATATCTCTAAGGAAATGTCAGTCATGATTTCCTTAGGGAGAGTAGGAGATCTATACTTGGTTTACTTGCCTTTTGTGTATCACACTCTTGGATAGAGAGAAATTATCAGGATAATCCTATATACATGTTTGCTTGGAATAGTATCCTAAGCATGGATTATATCAAGTATGACACTCTATTTGGAAGGGTTAGAGAGACTGTTTTGATGTCTGAAATTGAGTTCCATCTATATAGCAATCGTTGCTTGAATTCATAACTGGACAACATAATGTCCTAGGGGCTGGTTGTATTTAGAGTTTTTCTAATATTAGAGGATATATATAAAAATGAGACGTTTTGTTCTTAATATTCCTTGGGATATTTGGATGATATAGGGATACGCATCTTCTTTGGTTCTAGCTTAGTCTAGATCATGTTGAATAAATGAGAAAGATCTTCTTTATTGTTAAGGCCTTTGGGGAAGAGGCAGTCTAGGTTAAAAATCCACCTAGACTCAGCAGTTAATAGCTTTTTCTCGTAATCACCGCCTCTCCAGTCCTTCTTCATCTTCTGTATCCCCATGTAGGTCAGGCCTTTTGTATTTCCCTTGTGAGTGGTCGTGAAATGTCTATATAGGGCTGTGTTCATGTTGTTATTTTCTATTAACCATAGATGTTCACGGATCCTGTCCCTCAAGGGTCTAGAGGTTTGCCCAATATATTGTAGACCACAGGGGCATTGCAACAGATATATTATGCCTTTGTCCTGACATCTGATGATATCATGGATCTTATAGGTTTCTTTCGTTTGGTGACAGATGAATTTCGTTGATTTTTTCCCATGCTTGCAGGCTTTGCAAGTAAGACATGGGAAGAAGCCTGTGATTTTCTTTCCAAACACATCTTTAATCTCAGGGTTTCTCATCCTTTGGATGCTTGGTGCTAAATGACTCTTTAGATTTTTCGCCTTCCTGTAAATAAAACGAGGTTTGTTCGGAATTTTCTCTCCTATTACATCGTCCTCCTTTAACAGAGCCCAGTGTTTCTTGAAGATGTTCTCTATGATGTTCTTATTAGCACTATATTGCGTGATCATTGGGACATCAAACATACTTTCATCTGTTACCTTAGATTTCTTTACCTTATATCTTGTCAGTTCTGTCCTGTCGATGGCACTGACTTCTTCCTTCTTTTGGTTTAGCATCGTCTCAGCTCCGCTTGTTCTTCCCATTTTTCTTGTGTGGAACAGTTTTTCTTTATTCGCATTAACTGACCCTTCGGAATGTTGTTCTTCCAGTTTGGATGATGACAACTGGTCTCGTGAATGTAATTGTTACTATCCACTTTTTTGAAATGCGTTGATGTCTCGATCTTCCCATCATTGATCCTGATACTGAGATCTAGGAATGTCGCTTCCACGGTGCTCCATTCATAAGTGAATTTTAGATTATTACTATTTTGATTCATGACCTCAAATGTGTAGTCAAGATCTGGCTTGGACCCCTTCCAAATTATGAGTATGTCATCTATATAGCGTCGGTAGAGAACCAGGTCCGCGCCGGCTGGGCAGGAGTCCCAGAATATACTTTCCCACCTGCCCATATATAAGTTGGCATAGCTCGGCGCGAACCTGGTCCCCATAGCCGTACCGCAAATCTGTTGGAAATATCTTCCATTGCTGCAAAAGTAATTATGGTCCAGGATGTACCTGATACTCTCTAGGATAAAGTCCCTATGTTCTTCTGGGACTTGAGGATCTTTTGTGAGGAATGATTCCACTGCTTCTATTCCTTTATCATGTGGAATACAGGTGTAAAGTGACGTGACATCACATGTTGCCAAGATGTATCCCTGTATCCCTCTTCCCAATTAATTCCTTCCAAGAGATTCAATACCTCAGTGGAATCTCTGAGGTATGATGGAAGCTGTTTTACATATTTCTGCAACATCAGATCCACATACTCGGACAAGTTACTACATAAAGAACCAATCCCCGATATAATCGGTCTTCCAGGTGGTGATTGTAAGGATTTATGAATCTTGGGTAAGTGGTATATTACTGGAGTTATTGGATGACTGGTGTAGATATAATTGAATTCCCTCTCATTGAGTATCCCTAATTGTCTGGCATCTTCTAGTATTACCAGTAGTTCTTTTCTGAACCTTTCAACAGGGTTGGAGGGTAACTCTTTATATGTCTCCCGATCATTGAGAATTCTTTCGTTTTCCCGTTTGTAATCTGCTTCGTTCATAATCACAATACCGCCGCCTTTGTCTGCGGGTTTGATTACAAGTTTGTGATTTTTCTCCAGATCTTTAATGATTTTGGTCTGTTGATTGGTCAGATTATGGTTCCTGATCTTTAGCTGTTTTGATCGAATATCCCTCAGTTCTTTACACACTACCGTCTCGAAGGTCTCAATGGCTGTTCCTTTGCTATTAGTAGGGTAAAATGTAGATTTTGGTCTTAATTCTGTGTGGTTGTAGACATCCCTTGGTGCTATGTCTTCTTTTGTTGCCCATAACGGTCCATCTGCTGGTGCTTTGGAGAAAAACCTCTTTAGGGTCAATTTTCTAATGAATTCCTTTGTGTTCACAAAGGCCTGGAATCTATCCATGCTTTTTGTAGGGGCAAATGAAAGCCCTAGTTTCAGAACAGAATGTTCATCCTTGGTTAGTGTATGAGTGCTTAGATTGTATATTCCATCAGTGTACTCTGGGTCAGGTTCATTCAAAACCTTCTTCTTATTTATTTTAGAACCCCCTCTATTGCCTCTGTGGGTCTTCTTTTTGCTCCCGATGTTGATGGGATGTTTATTTCCACATTCAGTCGAGGTCTTAGATTTTTCTCTTTCCTTCTCTCTTGCGGGGGACCTGACTCTAAAAAAGATGGGGAATCCATTGTCATAGGGGTGGTCGTTTGCTCTCGTTCCAACCCCTTTATTATAGGGTCCTGATTCCCAGTAATCTCTCGTGTTTCCATCATGGCGTTCTCCTTTATGAGATCTGTCTTTACTTTTCCATGCGGGAGTATGGTAGAACTCCCTATTTCCAGAATAGTAATTGGTTCTTCTTCCATATTCTTCTGGGTAGTTGCTGGAATAATAGTCCCTATCATCGAGATCGTAACCCCGTCCCCAGCCTTCTTCTTGTCTTCGGTAGTTACCTCTGTCGTGCTCTCGTCTCTTCGGAGCCTGATGATAATCTCTCCATTCTGGAGTATAGATGGGAGTATATTGTGGACCTTGATATCTTCTGTCGTATCCAAACTCCCTCTGTCTGTCCGTGCGATGGTGGTCTCTAGGACCATGTCTTATATTGGAATTCTGCTCCCAATTATGACTATTATGTTGTCCTATATGATTGTAAGCACGATCTGGCCTGTTCCAATTGTGTTTATTTGGATAATACTGTTGTGTGTAATTACCCCTGGGTGTGTGTTGCTTATTGTGATAATCCCTGTGTGGGTAATGGGTTCTATTTCTATAATTGTCCTGCCTATTCAGATGGGTACTAAGCCCATACTTGTGTGTCTCTTTGTATTGATTTTCATTACTATTCACATCCCTCCTCGAGTTACTCTCAGTGTTTTCAGTGGTGGTTGTGTTATTAATGTCCTTATCAACTGAGTTATTCTCTGTATATTCTTTTACTTCCTTGTTTTCTAACTCCCTTAATAGTTTTCTTGTCTTTTTGCTGATTACATCATCCCTGGTTTTTTTCACTTTTCTAATGAGGCTCTCTCTTTTTTCAGTGAGATCCTCAGATTCTTGTCCCAGATTTTCCAGGTTTAATAGAATTTCCTCGTGTTCCTTTCATGGATCCATGATAATATGTAATATATGTCATTTTTGTAATTAAATTTAATTTTTAATCTGATTAGTTTCTCTACCTTTGATTGTTAAGTACCTGCCTCCATTTGGTAGGCGCCTGGGCTTTCTCCTTATTAAGTTTGCCTCTCGGTGTCAGCTAGGTGCACCTTATCCCGGGCTGAGGTACACAGTAGGCGCTTTTTCCACTTGTCACGCTTTATTCTTATTTTCTCCTAGCAGGTTTAAGCAGCCACTCCTCTAGTCTTATTAAACCCCTTTTTTTTTAGTAGCCTCCCCCTCAGGTATACGTGAGTATACCTTAGACCCCATTAACACACAACCATGACCTCCATATCATCTCTAAGAAAGGATATATGCTTAGAAATTAAAACTCACTCCGGTCCCAGTAATGTTGAGCCAGATGAGGAAGACATATTAGACATAACATCAATCTTTAGAGATTTAGAAAAATTATTAATATCCGAAGTTAAATTCAAAGCAGAAATTTCCTTCCTCAAAAAATGCTTGGAATTTGATATCATACCGAAGGGTTTAGTGACACATAAAGAATGTGCCTTTCCATTATCGGAAGCTATTTCTGACAAATGGAAAAATGTCCTCATTAATACATCAAGACAATTAATGAAATTAATTGTGGAATATAGGGAATCTCTTGCGGCCGATATGGACCGTAAGATTAAGGAACACGAGGAAATTCTATTAAACCTGGAAAATCTGGGACAAGAATCTGAGGATCTCACTGAAAAAAGAGAGAGCCTCATTAGAAAAGTGAAAAAAACCAGGGATGATGTAATCAGCAAAAAGACAAGAAAACTATTAAGGGAGTTAGAAAACAAGGAAGTAAAAGAATATACAGAGAATAACTCAGTTGATAAGGACATTAATAACACAACCACCACTGAAAACACTGAGAGTAACTCGAGGAGGGATGTGAATGTCAGCCGTTTAGGAATCAGTCCGGGATGCAACCCAACTGCTAGCGTGAATAGAAAACACACGCTAGCACACTGAGAAATAACCAGGACGTGACCCACTCAGGAAACAGGTGATAAAGAAAAAATAATAATTGTTCCAGTATGCAAGGAAGCCACAAAGGAAAAAACGTCCCTTTAAGCAGGTTAGAAAAATACAAAGATAATGCTCTTATTTGCAGTTTTGAAAATGTCCCTTTAAGTAGGCTTGTAACAAAAAGGCAAAGTACTCTCTTGCAGCTTGTAAAAGTAAATGTCCCTTTAAACAGAAAGGCAAAGTTCTCTTTTGCAGCTTGAAAAAGTAAAGTCCCTTTAAGCAGGCTTATAATAAACAGAAAGGCAAAGTTCTCTTTTGCAGCTTGTAAAAGTAAATGTCCCTTTAAGCAGGCTTATGACAAACAGAAAGGCAAAGTTCTCTTTTGCAGCTTGTAAAAGTAAATGTCCCTTTAAGCAGGCTTATGACAAACAGAAAGACAAAGTTCTCTTTTGCAGATTGTAAAAGTAAATGTCCCTTTAAGCAGGTTTATAGTTACCCAAGAAAAGATAGTGGAATAAGGCATAAGCAAGGTCAGGCAGGCAGTAGTCGGCATCCAAACATCAGTAGTAGAATAAGGCAAAAGCAAGGTCAGGCAGGCAGAAGTCGGTATCCAAATAACATTAGCAGGGTTAAGGCAATAGCAAGGTCAGGCAGGCAGAAGTCGGTATCCAAACATCAGTAATAGGGTTAAGGCAAAAGGCTTGGTCAGGCAGGCAGAAGTCGGTACACAGGAATATAGAACAGAATTAGGTATGGTACTCACAAACTCCAAGGGGAACAAACAAACGGGCCCCGAGTAAGATCTCCCGCCGTGGTTTAAAGGCAGGAGCAGCGACGTCATCAGAGGGGTGTGTCGAGGAAGCGTCACGTTGCTAAGCAACGTGACGTCATTCACTCAGAGAAGATCTGGGAGCCGCGGTGACACGGCAATGAACGGACAAAATCATGACAGCACCCCCCTCCTCAAGGACCCCTCCGGGGGACAGGACCAGGCCTATCAGGATGAGTCTTGTGGAAGGTCTTGGTTAAAGTAGGAGCATTTACCTGATGAGCCGGTTCCCAAGATCGTTCCGTGACTGGATAACCTTTCCAATGAATGAGATAATACAATTTCTTGCCACGAAGCTTAGAATCCAGAATATGGCTGATCTCAAACTCAGGGTGTCCATGCACAAACAGAGGTGGAGGTTTAGAAAAAGGTTTAGAATACCTGTTAGTCATCACAGGTTTTAGAAGAGAAACGTGGAATACCGGATGGACTTTGAGAGTCTTGGGTAAAGCCACCCGATAAGCAGTGGAACACACCTGACCCATTATTCGGAAAGGACCCATGTATCGTGGTCCCAATTTGTTAGAAGGTTGTTTCAGGCGAAGAAAACGAGAGGAAATCCAAACTTTATCACCAGGGCGATACTTGGGAGCCTTCTTCCGTCGAAGATCTGAAAAGAACTTGTAACGTTTAGAAGCTACAGAAAGGATACGATGTATTCTCCGCCAATGTCGAGTTAATCTTCGGGCAGTAAGATCAGAAGCAGGATTCACTGTGGAAGAAGTATGCAAATGGAATGTTCTGGGCTGATATCCGTAAGCCGCATGAAAAGGAGAGGTCTGAAGGGAGGAATTGTACCGGGCATTATGAGCCAATTCAGCCAAAGGAAGGTAAGAAGTCCAGTTAGAGTGATAGTGATTCACATAATGTCTAAGATATGTTTCAAGACACTGGTTTACCCTTTCAGTCTGGCCGTTAGATTGTGGATGATGAGAAGTAGACAGGGATATTGTAGTTCCAAAAATGTTTACAAAGTGATCTCCAAAATTGAGAAACAAACTGTACCCCTCTGAGACAATATCTATAGGAAATCCATGGATTCTTACAATATGTGAAATAAAAAGTTCAGAGAGTCTTTTGGCAGATGGTAATCCTGGTAAGGGTACAAAATGAGCAGTCTTAGTGAACCTGTCGACCACCACCCAAATAGTATTGTTTCCAGCTGACAAGGGAAGGTCGGTAATGAAGTCCATGGATACATGAGTCCAAGGCTGATGAGGTATGGGCAATGGTTGGAGCATTCCTGAAGGAAGTTGGCGAGGAGTTTTGTTCATGGCACATTGTGTGCATACTGAGACGTAATCTTTAACATCTTGAGAGAGAGTAGGCCACCAGACATGCTGTTTGAGATTTCGAGTGGTAATACTGATGCCAGGATGTCCAGAAAGGGGACTATCATGAGCCCAAAATAGAATCTTGGAACAAAGGCGTTCAGGAACAAAGAGTAAACCATCGGGAGGTTTACAGGACAAAGGAAGATTCCTTTGAGCAGACTGTAAATCTTGTAACCAAGAAGTTGTTAGCTGGGCTATGACTTCATGAGGTTGGAGAATGGTACCAGACTCAGGAACTGGGGTATCTTGAAATTGTCTGGAAAGGGCGTCTGCTTTAATATTTTTTGAACCAGGTATGTAAGACAAATTATAGTAAAACCGGGAGAAGAATAATGACCAGCGTGCTTGCCTGGAATTCAATCGTTTGGCCGTTTGAAGATAAAGAAGGTTCTTATGATCAGTGAGTATGGTAAATGGCAAAGAAGTACCCTCCAGCCAATGCCTCCATTCATCCAAGGCCATTTTGATGGCAAGCAACCCTTTATTCCCTACGTCATAGTTAAATTCAGAAGGAGTGAATTTTTTAGAGAAAAAAGCAACAGGATGAATCCTTCCAGTCTCCGGTATTCGTTGAGACAGAACAGCTCCAGCAGCAACAGAGGAAGCATCAACTTCCAGGATAAACTGAAAATCTGGATTTGGGTGACGGAGAATAGGTGCAGAGGAAAAAGCTTCCTTGAGAGACTCAAAAGCTTCTATAGCCTCAGGAGGCCATCTTTTACAGTTTTGTCCTTTTCTAGTGAGAAAAGTAAGGGGAGAAGTAATAGTAGCAAAATTCTTGATGAACTTCCTGTAGTAGTTGGCGAAGCCCAGAAAACGTTGTAAAGCCTTCAAAGAATCAGGTCTAGGCCAATCCAATATGGCAGAAAGTTTAGTAGGATCCATTTCAAATCCAGATGCTGATATTACATAACCCAGAAAGGGTATGGATTTTTGATGGAAAGAACATTTCTCCAGTTTAGCAAACAGATGGAAATCTCTTAAACGTTGAAGTACTTTCTTGACGTGGTGCACATGATCTTGGTGGTTCTGAGAAAAAATTAAGATATCGTCAAGGTATATGATGACAAAGATATTCAAAAAATCACGAAAGATCTCGTTTACAAAATGTTGGAAAACCGCCGGAGCATTGCATAGCCCGAAGGGCATGACCAGATATTCGTAATGCCCAAATCGAGTGTTAAAAGCCGTTTTCCACTCATCTCCTTTGCATATACGGATCAGATTGTATGCACCACGTAGATCAAGCTTGGTGAATATGGTAGCTCCCTGAAGATAAGTAAAAAGTTCAGGAATAAGGGGTAGAGGATAACTGTTCTTGATGGTAATCTGATTTAATCCTCTGTAATCAATACAGGGTCTTAATCCGCCATCCTTTTTTCCTACAAAAAAGAAACCAGCCCCTACAGGGGAAGAGGAGGGTCGAATAAATCCTCTAGCCAAATTGTCTTTAATATATTCTTCCAAAGCCATGTTTTCAGGTTTAGAAAGTGGATATGTCTTGCCTCGAGGATAGGTAGCCCCGGGAAGGAGATCAATGGGGCAATCAAAAGGACGGTGAGGAGGAAGACGTTCAGCTTCTTTTTTGGAGAAAACATCCACAAAGTCATGATAAGGCATAGGTAAGGAATCCGGAGTTTCGATAGTGAGAGCAATAGTGAGTGGTAACTTGGTGATCTTTTGAAGACATTTAGTCTGGCATGTAGATCCCCAGGAAGTGAGTTCCCCGAAAGTCCAAGAAAAAGTAGGATTGTGAACTTGGAGCCAGGGTAGTCCCAAGATAATGGGAAATTGAGGAGTGGGAATGACATCAAAACAAATTGTCTCGGAATGAAGTATTCCTACGGTGAGAAGGGTTGAGTAGCAAACTGAATATATCCAGAACCCAAAGGATCTCCACTGACCGTAGAGACTGAAATTGAATACTCTTTCTTTAGTAATGGTATAGAGTGAGTAGAGACGAATGTAGAGTCAATGAACACTCCTCCAGCACCAGAATCGATAAGAGCTTGGGTATGAATCTTACTATGTCCAATTTGAAGGGTTACTGGAACAAAAAGTTTCTTGTATAGGGAATGACAACTGTTTTGGCTTAACTCAGTTCCCTGGACTAGAGTTAAGCCCTGGCTTTTACTGGCCTAGTAGGACAATCCCTTAATAAATGCCCTTTAAGGCCACAGTATAGACACAAGCCAAGAGTCCGTCTTCTCAAGCGTTCAGTCTCAGTTAATTTTATACTTCCCACTTCCATGGGTTCAGCCTGATCAGGAGTAGGAGGGGCAGGAGTGACTGGATTAGAAAAACGAGGAGCCAAACGAAAAGGAGTTCGAGTTGAAGACCTCTGTGTTCTATCTTTTTCTTGTTGGCGTTCACGAAATCTGGCGTCGAGACTGATACAAAGATTTATTAAGGCTTCCAAAGATTCTGGAAGTTCCCGATACACCAATTCATCCTTGAGACGCTCAGAAAGTCCTTTACGAAAAGCGGCTCTAAGTGCTCCCTGATTCCAAGTAGTTTCAGAGGCAAGGGTACGGAACTCAATAGCGTATTGAGAAAATGGTTGATTACTTGACGTAAATCCAAGAGAGTGGCTTCAGCAGCGGATGACCTTCCAGGTTTATCAAATACATTTGAAAACATAGAGAGAAATGTATCAACATCCAAAAGTATAGGGTCATTCTTTTCTAGCAAAGGTGATACCCAAGCCAAGGCTTTTCCTTTCATTAAAGAAATAAGAAATGTGATTCTAGAAGAGGGAGTAGCAAAAAGAGTAGGGCTATTCCGGAAATGGAGACGGCATTGATTCAAAAAGCCTCTACATTCTTCAGGATTCCCATCATATTTATCCGGAAGAGGTATCCTGGGACTCAGTTGTACCTGAGACTGATTGTTAGGAATCGAAGGAGGTAATGCCTCAATAGGATTAGGATTGGGATTAGGATTGGGAGGTGCAGTAGCAACCAAATTTTGTAATAGAGCAGTTATTTGATCAAGTTTAGTGTCCAGAGACTGCAAGTGGGTGGCATGAGATCCCAATAGCTGTCCCTGGTGAGCCACGGCCATGGATAATTCAGTGGGGTCCATTTATGGCCCGTTTGTAATGTCAGCCGTTTAGGAATCAGTCCGGGATGCAACCCAACTGCTAGCGTGAATAGAAAACACACGCTAGCACACTGAGAAATAACCAGGACGTGACCCACTCAGGAAACAGGTGATAAAGAAAAAATAATAATTGTTCCTGTATGCAAGGAAGCCACAAAGGAAAAAACGTCCCTTTAAGCAGGTTAGAAAAATACAAAGATAATGCTCTTATTTGCAGTTTTGAAAATGTCCCTTTAAGTAGGCTTGTAACAAAAAGGCAAAGTACTCTCTTGCAGCTTGTAAAAGTAAATGTCCCTTTAAACAGAAAGGCAAAGTTCTCTTTTGCAGCTTGAAAAAGTAAAGTCCCTTTAAGCAGGCTTATAATAAACAGAAAGGCAAAGTTCTCTTTTGCAGCTTGTAAAAGTACATTTCCCTTTAAGCAGGCTTATGACAAACAGAAAGGCAAAGTTCTCTTTTGCAGCTTGTAAAAGTAAATGTCCCTTTAAGCAGGCTTATGACAAACAGAAAGACAAAGTTCTCTTTTGCAGATTGTAAAAGTAAATGTCCCTTTAAGCAGGTTTATAGTTACCCAAGAAAAGATAGTGGAATAAGGCATAAGCAAGGTCAGGCAGGCAGTAGTCGGCATCCAAACATCAGTAGTAGAATAAGGCAAAAGCAAGGTCAGGAAGGCAGAAGTCGGTATCCAAATAACATTAGCAGGGTTAAGGCAATAGCAAGGTCAGGCAGGCAGAAGTCGGTATCCAAACATCAGTAATAGGGTTAAGGCAAAAGGCTTGGTCAGGCAGGCAGAAGTCGGTACACAGGAATATAGAACAGAATTAGGTATGGTACTCACAAACTCCAAGGGGAACAAACAAACGGGCCCCGAGTAAGATCTCCCGCCGTGGTTTAAAGGCAGGAGCGGCGACGTCATCAGAGGGGTGTGTCGAGGAAGCGTCACGTTGCTAAGCAACGTGACGTCATTCACTCAGAGAAGATCCGGGAGCCGCGGTGACACGGCGATGAACGGACAAAATCATGACAGTGAATAGTAATGAAAATCAATACAAAGAGACACACAAGTATGGGCATAGTACCCATCTGAATAGGCAGGACAATTATAGAAATAGAACCCATTACCCACACAGGGATTATCACAATAAGCAACACACACCCAGGGGTAATTACACACAACAGTATTATCCAAATAAACACAATTGGAACAGGCCAGATCGTGCTTACAATCATATAGGACAACATAATAGTCATAATTGGGAGCAGAATTCCAATATAAGACATGGTCCTAGAGACCACCATCGCACGGACAGACAGAGGGAGTTTGGATACGACAGAAGATATCAAGGTCCACAATATACTCCCATCTATACTCCAGAATGGAGAGATTATCATCAGGCTCCGAAGAGACGAGAGCACGACAGAGGTAACTACCGAAGACAAGAAGAAGGCTGGGGACGGGGTTACGATCTCGATGATAGGGACTATTATTCCAGCAACTACCCAGAAGAATATGGAAGAAGAACCAATTACTATTCTGGAAATAGGGAGTTCTACCATACTCCCGCATGGAAAAGTAAAGACAGATCTCATAAAGGAGAACGCCATGATGGAAACACGAGAGATTACTGGGAATCAGGACCCTATAATAAAGGGGTTGGAACGAGAGCAAACGACCACCCCTATGACAATGGATTCCCCATCTTTTTTAGAGTCAGGTCCCCCGCAAGAGAGAAGGAAAGAGAAAAATCTAAGACCTCGACTGAATGTGGAAATAAACATCCCATCAACATCGGGAGCAAAAAGAAGACCCACAGAGGCAATAGAGGGGGTTCTAAAATAAATAAGAAGAAGGTTTTGAATGAACCTGACCCAGAGTACACTGATGGAATATACAATCTAAGCACTCATACACTAACCAAGGATGAACATTCTGTTCTGAAACTAGGGCTTTCATTTGCCCCTACAAAAAGCATGGATAGATTCCAGGCCTTTGTGAACACAAAGGAATTCATTAGAAAATTGACCCTAAAGAGGTTTTTCTCCAAAGCACCAGCAGATGGACCGTCATGGGCAACAAAAGAAGACATAGCACCAAGGGATGTCTACAACCACACAGAATTAAGACCAAAATCTACATTTTACCCTACTAATAGCAAAGGAACAGCCATTGAGACCTTCGAGACGGTAGTGTGTAAAGAGCTGAGGGATATTCGATCAAAACAGCTAAAGATCAGGAACCATAATCTGACTAATCAACAGACCAAAATCATTAAAGATCTGGAGAAAAATCACAAACTTGTAATCAAACCCGCAGACAAAGGCGGAGGTATTGTGATTATGAACGAAGCAGATTACAAACGGGAAAACGAAAGAATTCTCAATGATCGGGAGACATATAAAGAGTTACCCTCCAACCCTGTTGAAAGGTTCAGAAAAGAACTACTGGTAATACTAGAAGATGCCAGACAATTAGGGATACTAAATGAGAGGGAATTCAATTATATCTACACCAGTCATCCAATAACTCCAGTAATATACCACTTACCCAAGATTCATAAATCCATACAATCACCACCTGGAAGACCGATTATATCGGGGATTGGTTCTTTATGTAGTAACTTGTCCGAGTATGTGGATCTGATGTTGCAGAAATATGTAAAACAGCTTCCATCATACCTCAGAGATTCCACTGAGGTATTGAATCTCTTGGAAGGAATTAATTGGGAAGAGGGATACATCTTGGCAACATGTGATGTCACGTCACTTTACACCTGTATTCCACATGATAAAGGAATAGAAGCAGTGGAATCATTCCTCACAAAAGATCCTCAAGTCCCGGAAGAACATAGGGACTTTATCCTAGAGAGTATCAGGTACATCCTGGACCATAATTACTTTTGCAGCAATGGAAGATATTTCCAACAGATTTGCGGTACGGCTATGGGGACCAGGTTCGCGCCGAGCTATGCCAACTTATATATGGGCAGGTGGGAAAGTATGTTCTGGGACTCCTGCCCAGCCGGCGCGGACCTGGTTCTCTACCGACGCTATATAGATGACATACTCATAATTTGGAAGGGGTCCAAGCCAGATCTTGACTACACATTTGAGGTCATGAATCAAAATAGTAATAATCTAAAATTCACTTATGAATGGAGCACCGTGGAAGCGACATTCCTAGATCTCAGTATCAGGATCAACGATGGGAAGATCGAGACATCAACGCATTTCAAAAAAGTGGATAGTAACAATTACATTCACGAGACCAGTTGTCATTATCCAAACTGGAAGAACAACATTCCGAAGGGTCAGTTAATGCGAATAAAGAAAAACAGTTCCACACAAGAAAAATGGGAAGAACAAGCGGAGCTGATAAAGAAGAAGTTCCTGGATAGAGGATACAATGAGACGATGCTAAACCAAAAGAAGGAAGAAGTCAGTGCCATCGACAGGACAGAACTGACAAGATATAAGGTAAAGAAATCTAAGGTAACAGATGAAAGTATGTTTGATGTCCCAATGATCACGCAATATAGTGCTAATAAGAACATCATAGAGAACATCTTCAAGAAACACTGGGCTCTGTTAAAGGAGGACGATGTAATAGGAGAGAAAATTCCGAACAAACCTCGTTTTATTTACAGGAAGGCGAAAAATCTAAAGAGTCATTTAGCACCAAGCATCCAAAGGATGAGAAACCCTGAGATTAAAGATGTGTTTGGAAAGAAAATCACAGGCTTCTTCCCATGTCTTACTTGCAAAGCCTGCAAGCATGGGAAAAAATCAACGAAATTCATCTGTCACCAAACGAAAGAAACCTATAAGATCCATGATATCATCAGATGTCAGGACAAAGGCATAATATATCTGTTGCAATGCCCCTGTGGTCTACAATATATTGGGCAAACCTCTAGACCCTTGAGGGACAGGATCCGTGAACATCTATGGTTAATAGAAAATAACAACATGAACACAGCCCTATATAGACATTTCACGACCACTCACAAGGGAAATACAAAAGGCCTGACCTACATGGGGATACAGAAGATGAAGAAGGACTGGAGAGGCGGTGATTACGAGAAAAAGCTATTAACTGCTGAGTCTAGGTGGATTTTTAACCTAGACTGCCTCTTCCCCAAAGGCCTTAACAATAAAGAAGATCTTTCTCATTTATTCAACATGATCTAGACTAAGCTAGAACCAAAGAAGATGCGTATCCCTATATCATCCAAATATCCCAAGGAATATTAAGAACAAAACGTCTCATTTTTATATATATCCTCTAATATTAGAAAAACTCTAAATACAACCAGCCCCTAGGACATTATGTTGTCCAGTTATGAATTCAAGCAACGATTGCTATATAGATGGAACTCAATTTCAGACATCAAAACAGTCTCTCTAACCCTTCCAAATAGAGTGTCATACTTGATATAATCCATGCTTAGGATACTATTCCAAGCAAACATGTATATAGGATTATCCTGATAATTTCTCTCTATCCAAGAGTGTGATACACAAAAGGCAAGTAAACCAAGTATAGATCTCCTACTCTCCCTAAGGAAATCATGACTGACATTTCCTTAGAGATATGACAGTTCTAATAAGGTCTCGTCTGCTAATCATTAACTCACCCAGCATTTCACTTTTATTTTATTTTCATATTTATATTTATTATTCCTTTTTTATTTTATCATTTTATTTTATTTTATTTTATTTTAATTCGGTTTCTGTGTATATGTATATATATATATATATATACATATATGTCCTTCCCAGGTTGTAGTAATTCTGGGAATTAAATATCAATATACCTCTTCAAGATGAGGACAGTACACACGCAAGTATCATTATCATAGTGACACTATCTATCAATATTAGATAGGAATTCCACGTAAACATATGTGACAGAGAAACAGCGATGATTCACTACCAGACTGATACCATCAGATTCATTAGAGACTCTTCTCAAGAATCTTTTAGATTTTGGTCTATCAAAAACATACATGTTAATGTTATACATTAAAACACCCCCCCCCCCCTTTTCCTCTAAACATTTGATTAATTCGAACAAAATGATATAGCGTAAAAAATAAATGATGGGTAAGCAAAATAAACGCATATGGTAACATCCAATGGAAATATAGATCCCGACAACACCTTCTCAGCAAGCCAATAAGGTCTGTTTAAGGCGTTTTTATTATTACTAATATTTTTTACACAGAAGAAACCCCTCGTCCAATCAAAGGTGCACCTACCCGTGACGTCATGACCAATCAGAGCTGGTCATTTACGGAGCAGTAGGAAACAAGTTATATTCCTATATCAAAAGCTCCATCCTAATTATTGTATAAAGTATAAGTATTGTGAACTCACGATACTAATTCAAATGTAAGTAAAAAATACTTTAAGGAGATTATCACTATTCACAGCTCCAGTACGTCTCTAATCGGAAGTGACGTCACGGCTTACCTATAGGAGAGAGACAAACAATTCCCTATCTGAACGCTACTCCACACATTACACAGGATAAAATATTTTAAATAAAACACACAAAAGACACAGAGAATATATATACAAAAATACAAAATTACAAGGGTCTGAAAAAACAAACAGACGCCGTTAGTTCCCCAACCGGAAGTAATTAATAATTACACCTGGGGTCAAAGATCCTTTATAAGGCACCTTCCAGAATGAAAAAACCAGTCTTGAGAAAGGCCTGACACTGGCCGAAACGCGTAGACACTGGTAAGCCTTATTTCTATTTGTTTCACACTGTTATACAATCTACACTATTTGCATTTTCTTTTTTAGGAGGAGATCGTTACACCCTAAGCCCTATTAGCATCACACACTGTAGCGGTGATCACTACAATCAAGTTACACAGCAGACACTGTCTGATGTGGACAGTGCACATAACTTTATTCTCTTTACAATTCTGAGATAACTACTTTAATTTTTGTTTTTTGGAGACCATCACTTATTTCAACACATTTTTTATTTTTTTTTTCGATTTTTTCGATTTGGAGATTACCACTTTATATTTTTTATATTTTTTGTTTTTATGTTTTTTGTTATATATTTTTTGTTTTTTTGGACACTACCACTTTGCATTTGGAGACTATAACGTTTCTACACACTGAGTTTGGACAAAGTAATTGACGTTCTAACAACGCACACGTTTTTTATTTTTCATATTTTAGATTGATTATCCATGATTGACACTGTTTGTTTTTAAGTAACTCTGAACATCCAGCATCACCTATTGGATTTCATTACTATTCTCTTACACGATTTCATCACTATTCTCTTACACTAATTATAAAACAAGGGCGGAAGGACACACCCTTCTCATCCCATCAAAACCCTGCACCGCATCAGAGCTCTACATAGTTTAGTTAGCCTACCAACCTCTCACCAGTGACTCATCTGATTCTACTGTTGATTTTACATTGTTATTTTTTATATTGTCGATTTTTTATTGTCTATGTTTTTATATTGCCTATGTTTTTAACTTATTATTGTTAGCTTTCATGGATCCATGATAATATGTAATATATGTCATTTTTGTAATTAAATTTAATTTTTAATCTGATTAGTTTCTCTACCTTTGATTGTTAAGTACCTGCCTCCATTTGGTAGGCGCCTGGGCTTTCTCCTTATTAAGTTTGCCTCTCGGTGTCAGCTAGGTGCACCTTATCCCGGGCTGAGGTACACAGTAGGCGCTTTTTCCACTTGTCACGCTTTGACGTACTGTATGACAAACGCTTAAGACTGCGCATGCGCATAACGGATTAAGTCAGACATTTTGATAACTCAGGTTATCGGTAAAGATTGGAGGATGCATATGAATAGCCAGTGGTGGGTTTGGAAAGCAATAAAATTTCAATGAAGACTATATTGAGAACGGTAAGAATATGAAACACAATGCACATTACTAAAATAATTATAATCTAATAATATTGCGATTAAAGATAACTTTTTTCCATGGTTTAGTGTCCTTTTAATAAAAATAGACACACACACACACACACTACAGGGAAAGCAACAGAATACCAGCCTTGTGGGCTAATGCTTTCAGCATTATTTCATGTAGTTATTCCAGATTTCAAAGAGACTTTTTACTCATTGCTGCATCTGCTATCTGTCACAGTGTACTCAACCCTAAGCCGCTGGCCACTTTTTCCATACTGTGGTGGATGACACTTTGGCTTCCAGGGTTCATCTTCCTGGATTGTGACATCAGAAGCCATAATTCAAATAGTGCAGGGACCGGTCAGCGATTCTGGTATATAGAGCTTGCATACATCAGGAAAGGCAGCTGTAAGAGTTTGGAGAAGGTGCCCTCTGTGTGAGGAAGATCAGTGAGAACGCGATAGATCAGTTACGGCTTGAATGTTTGACGTTGTCTACCTCCTTCTCACTGATCTTTCAATCTGCTTCAGAAAGCGGCCGTGTCTCACACAGAGGGCGCCTTTTCCAAACTCTCACAGCTGCCTTTCCTGATGTATGAGAGCTCTGCACACCAGGATCACTGACCGGTCCCTGCACTATTTTATTGCTGGAAGTACAATCCAAGCAACATTGAGTACAGCTTTTCCGGAGTGATCTCTGAGTTATGGCAACAGCAGTCACTGGAAGCTGCACATGTTGGAAAGGATTGACAATCACATTTTTCAATCTGTCACTTATTTATTATGGAGTTGATCTCTTGTCTGCAAGAGAGTGTGCTTTCCAATGAGTTACACTCTTTGAATGTAGCCAGGGGGCTAATTTAGTAAAATAGAGGAAGGGAATATGTTTAGTTTAACTATTTATTATACTGCCCTGGGTCATGACATTCACAGCCAACAACATATCAGATGATGTATGAAAACAAAATTATGTCACTAGTGGAAAAAATAAGTTTGCACCTGTGCCTCACTGCAAATTGATGCTTGTCAACTGCAGAAGGGCTTTGACTGTGGGGATATCACGAGTTCCTGCTCTTTGTATGTAGTGAGTAAACTCGCAGGCCATGAAAATAAAATGCATGACAAGCCTGACAACGCCACTACCTTGGGCTAAAATATAAAACAGCTAAAAAATACATATGTGAAAATAAAGAATATTTTGCATTCACATAAAATGTCTATGTGAGTGCAAAAGATATTTGAAACAACCGTGACTTTATGAGCCCCAGTGCCACTGACTGGACAGGTGGTATTTTTTTATTGCTGAGTCTGCTTTGGATTGTAAATAAAAAAATAAAATATATGTAACAAAAAAAGTGACAGGTCAGCTGTACAGGAGCAGAGCTACAAAGTAACAGTAAAACTCGCTGCTAGCAGCTGGTCACCAGTTATTCCACATGTGTTTTGGGTGCAGTGTGAGGGACTGTCTCTCACGATAAACACAAAATGAATTCTACTCTGCCCCTTCAATGTGTGTGACTTGGAAATGGCGCTGATTGAAACACTGCCTCCAGTAAAAAAGATCTAATCAGAAAGCCTCAAAGAAGATGTCAGTATATTTATAAGAATCTCAGTAGTGCTCTCCAAATAATATGTCAGTCTATGGCAGGGTTATAATACAATATATTTAATAATTATCCTTTAAAAATAAACCCTCAATCAATATGCATCTACTATAAACCACAAAAACATAATTTATGCTTACCTGATAAATTCCTTTCTTCTGTAGTGTGATCAGTCCACGGGTCATCATTACTTCTGGGATATTACTCCTCCCCAACAGGAAGTGCAAGAGGATTCACCCAGCAGAGCTGCATATAGCTCCTCCCCTCTACGTCACTCCCAGTCATTCGACCAAGGACCAACGAGAAAGGAAAAGCCAAGGGTGAAGTGGTGACTGGAGTATAAATTAAAAAATATTTACCTGCCTTAAAAACAGGGCGGGCCGTGGACTGATCACACTACAGAAGAAAGGAATTTATCAGGTAAGCATAAATTATGTTTTCTTCTGTTAAGTGTGATCAGTCCACGGGTCATCATTACTTCTGGGATACCAATACCAAAGCAAAAGTACACGGATGACGGGAGGGATAGGCAGGCTCTTTATACAGAAGGAACCACTGCCTGAAGAACCTTTCTCCCAAAAATAGCCTCCGATGAAGCAAAAGTGTCAAATTTGTAAAATTTGGAAAAAGTATGAAGCGAAGACCAAGTTGCAGCCTTGCAAATCTGTTCAACAGAGGCCTCATTCTTGAAGGCCCAAGTGGAAGCCACAGCTCTAGTAGAATGAGCTGTAATTCTTTCAGGAGGCTGCTGTCCAGCAGTCTCATAAGCTAAACGAATTATGCTACGAAGCCAAAAAGAAAGAGAGGTAGCGGAAGCTTTTTGACCTCTCCTCTGCCCAGAGTAAATGACAAACAGAGAAGACGTTTGTCGAAATTCCTTAGTTGCCTGTAAGTAAAATTTTAGAGCACGGACTACATCCAGGTTGTGCAGTAGACGTTCCTTCTTTGAAGAAGGATTTGGGCATAAAGAAGGAGCAACAATCTCTTGATTGATATTCCTGTTAGTAACTACCTTAGGTAAGAACCAAGGTTTAGTACGCAGGACTACCTTATCCGAATGAAAAATCAAATAAGGAGAATCACAATGTAAGGCTGATAATTCAGAGACTCTTCGAGCCGAGGAAATAGCCATTAAAAATAGAACTTTCCAAGATAACAACTTTATATCAATGGAATGAAGGGGTTCAAACGGAACGCCCTGTAAAACATTAAGAACAAGGTTTAAACTCCATGGTGGAGCAACAGTTTTAAACACAGGCTTAATCCTGGTCAAAGCCTGACAAAAAGCCTGGACGTCAGGAACTTCTGACAGACGTTTGTGTAACAGAATGGACAGAGCTGAGATCTGTCCCTTTAATGAACTAGCAGATAAACCCTTTTCTAAACCTTCTTGTAGAAAAGACAATATCCTAGGAATCCTAACCTTACTCCAAGAGTAACCTTTGGATTCACACCAATATAGGTATTTACGCCATATCTTATGGTAAATCTTTCTGGTAACAGGTTTCCTAGCCTGTATTAAAGTATCAATAACTGACTCAGAAAACCCACGTCTTGATAAAATCAAGCGTTCAATTTCCAAGTAGTCAGCTTCAGAGAAGTTAGATTTTGATGTTTGAAGGGACCCTGTATCAGAAGGTCCTGCTTCAGAGGTAGAGACCAAGGTGGACAGGATGACATGTCCACCAGGTCTGCATACCAAGTCCTGCGTGGCCACGCAGGTGCTATTAGAATCACTGATGCTCTCTCTTGTTTGATTCTGGCAATCAATCGAGGAAGCAACGGGAAGGGTGGAAACACGTAAGCCATCCTGAAGTCCCAAGGTGCTGTCAGAGCATCTATCAGGACTGCTCCTGGATCCCTGGATCTGGACCCGTAACGAGGAAGCTTGGCGTTCTGTCGAGACGCCATGAGATCTATCTCTGGTTTGCCCCAACGTCGCAGTATTTGGGCAAAGACCTCCGGATGAAGTTCCCACTCCCCCGGATGAAAAGTCTGACGACTTAAGAAATCCGCCTCCCAGTTCTCCACTCCCGGGATGTGGATTGCTGACAGGTGGCAAGAGTGAGACTCTGCCCAGAGAATTATCTTTGATACTTCCATCATAGCTAGGGAGCTTCTTGTCCCTCCCTGATGGTTGATGTAAGCAACAGTCGTGATGTTGTCCGACTGAAACCTGATGAACCCCCGAGTTGTCAACTGGGGCCAAGCCAGGAGGGCATTGAGAACTGCTCTCAATTCCAGAATGTTTATTGGCAGGAGACTCTCCTCCTGACTCCATTGTCCCTGAGCCTTCAGAGAATTCCAGACGGCACCCCAACCTAGAAGGCTGGCGTCTGTTGTTACAATTGTCCAGTCTGGTCTGCTGAACGGCATCCCCCTGGACAGATGTGGCCGAGAAAGCCACCATAGAAGAGAATTTCTGGTCTCTTGATCCAGATTCAGAGAAGGGGATAAGTCTGAGTAATCCCCATTCCACTGACTTAGCATGCACAGTTGCAGTGGTCTGAGGTGTAAGCGTGCAAAGGGTACTATGTCTATTGCCGCTACCATTAAGCCGATTACCTCCATGCATTGAGCCACTGACGGGTGTTGAATGGAATGTAGGGTGCGGCAAGCACTTTGAAGTCTTGTTAGCCTGTCCTCTGTCAGGTAAATCTTCATTTCTACAGAATCTATAAGAGTCCCCAGGAAGGGAACTCTTGTGAGTGGAACGAGTGAACTCTTCTTTTCGTTCACCTTCCATCCATGTGACCTTAGAAATGCCAGCACTAACTCTGTATGAGACTTGGCAGTTTGAAAGCTTTATAAAAAAGAGAAAAGGAGAGGAGCGCCGACTCAAATGTAGGGATAAAACAATTTATTAAAACAAGAAAAACGGTTCAAAAACACTCACAAGATAAAAAGGGTAAAATTCATATCTGGGCCGTCTGCCGTGAATATTCCCCTGCGGTCAGTTTGTAGTCACTCCGATGTTAGGAGGTATATATTCTGGCTGTTAGAGTCTCACGCTTTGTAATCGGTCCTTACCACACCGCTCTGCAGTCGCGGGTGGTGACGTAGAATTCAGCGTGCAGTCTCAGTGGTTGAAAGTGGATCAATGCACTATGGATCCCTTGTAGGGACAAACGAAGTAGCGAGCCTGGATCTTTCTTCTACGCGTTTCGTCCTGATCGACAGGACTTTGTCAAGAATACTTGAACGGCTCTACTGGCACCTTAATATACCAGCTTTTAACCAATGCGGTTCAGGCTCTGGATTGATGTGACTCAGACAGGTCATAGATATTCACTAGCTAATTTGCAATTATTGTTAGAGAACTATATACCTTACAAATTTGTGATCTAATAATATTAATGATACTAAAAAAATACATACAACAGTGCATATAAATAAGTATAGACTTAAAAGGCAATCTGAATGAATATGAAACTAAATACATAAATGTCACAAAACAGCAGCGAATGTATACATAACAGGTATTAAATTTGCTATATATACTGCATAAATTATTAGTATAAAATCATTATATAATATACAAATACATACCTATGGTTCAAATATTAGATCATAATTTCTCATAAAAACATGATTCATAGGGATTTCTATATATTCACTGAAAGATAAAATCATTAAAGAAAAACTATAACACTTCAATAAAAGCTGTGTATCATATCACTAAGACAAATATATATCGAACCAATTAAAACTGGATACACATAAAAGAAGAAACTGTGATGGGGATGCAAGATAAAAATTACTTCTTAAAAAATAAATTAATTCATAAAAACGCTTGTATATCTAGTTCAATGTTTAACCCTTTAGGTTCTAAGCAGTCTAAAGTTTTAATCCAATAGGTTTCTCTTTGTCTTAATTTCAACAACCTATTGGTGTCCCATTTGTCGGGTGCTACCCATTCAATGATTTTTATACTAAGATCTTTTGGGTTTTGATTGTGGCAAACTTTAAAATGATGCGAAACACTATGATTGTCGAAACCTGACTCAATATTTTTAACATGCTCTCTGAGTCTGTATTTAATTTTTCTTTTCGTCCTACCTATATAGATTTTTCCACATTTACAGCTCAACTGATATACAACATAGGTGGTATGGCAAGTGCATCTGAATTTGCACTTGTATGTCCGTTTGCCATTATAGTTGGTAAATGTAGTGTGGTTACTATCAATTAAAGGGCACATAATGCATTCAGAGACCTTGCATGGATACAGACCTACATTACTACCACACCAACTAGTAAGAGTACCATTTATTGTTTTTTGTCGAAGTTTGGTGGGTGCTATGTAGTTTTTAAGATCCTTATTTTTCCTAAATATAACCTCAGGCTTACACATATCTGTTTATTTCTCTCTGTGACTTGGGAGACATTTCTCGGACTCAAACACCAGTTATTTTGACTCTGGACTTTGTGAGTACCTGTGTACTGGCTATATGTTTAATCCAGTTACCAGTGTACCCTTATGTTGACTAATATCATACAGGGTTTTTAATAATATCATATTGTTTGGAATAAGTATATAGCGCTTTACCGTATATTTTTATATATACACCCGTTTCTTTGTAGCTTTTAGTTCCTGGTAGAGCAGCTCATAACTCCCATTGTTGATTTTATTTATAATATTTATAATATTCAACACTTTTCATTATATTTTATTATTTTTTTACTTTTTATTATATCATATCATGGATAACACTGAATCCGGAAATAGTATTGAAACCAATCCTGTTCAGAGTTATCCTGAGGCTCACACCCAATTTGGGGATAATAATTGGCGTAACAACAGACAAAGGTCATCTAACTTATTGGATAATAACAGTATAGTCAAAGACTCCCTAATAGACCCTATGGTATTATTCAGAGATCTAGAAAAACTTTTAATGAAAGATGCAAAGGAGTGGCAGGATTTAATACTCCTGGATAATTATATCCTCCACGATATCATTCCTAGGGGACTTAGGATTTTCAAATTTCCAGCTTTCAATTTAGATGAGGTTGAATTCCAACTTGAGTGGGAACAGATTTTGCATACATGCTCTAAGGCACTCATCAAATTACTCATCAAATATAGAGAATATAAATTAAATTCTTTAAAAACAGAGATTGATACCCTAGTGACAAAGATACAACCCTTTGAACATATTCAGAAATGGAAGGAGCTTAATAAAAACATCCAACAAAGGGTAGATTCTTTTTCTAGTGAATTACAAGTTAATAAAACCAAAAAATTGCAAAGAGATTTGGAGGATTTTAAAACAGACCAGGTGTACTCCTATAGAAAAAATGCATCACACAGAAATAGGGGCCAGGATGAGTCAAATACGGCCACATAACCTGAGTCCCAGTCTAGTTCAAATAGGGAACAATTTCCTGAAAAATCCAACAGTAATAGTAACAACTATAGAACCTCTGCAGGTCCACATATAACCAATACTCGTGTTTATCAAACACCGAGAAGAGATTGGAATAAACCGAATTTTCACATGAAAAATAAACAAAATGGTAATTACAATAGAAGTCACGATTACCCTAATCCAAGAGTAGGGACTCATTATCAATATAGGGATGAAAATGTATGGCATGATGTCCCCATACAAAATAGATTTTTTAGCCTTGATACACAACCACAATCACCCAGATGGCAATATGAAGGAGCTAAACCCAAAACTATGAATCACAATAAAAAGGACTCTAATAATAGGTCTACATATACACCTAGAGCAAATTATCGAGCTGATAATCAAGTCCAAGAAAATCGTCATTTTTTAGAGATACCCCCCTGGAGACTACAGGGGGGGGGCACAAACAGGGACAACAGCAATACAAACAACAGACACAGTCCAATCACCACTTAGAAGGGCACTACCCAGGGAGGGAGAATATTTTAAACAAAACTCTAAACCAGAGAAACCCCAAAAGAACCATAGACGAACTAGATCAAGAGGGAATCGGGGAGGATTCAAATCTAGGCAAAAGAAACAAAGAGAGAGGATATTAGAAGCTAATAGCAAGATGATTTTTAACCTTTCTAACAAAGAATTCTCCACTAGTGAATTAAAACTATTAACTAAGGGTTTAAATTTCTCTCCAAATAATACACCTAACTACTTTGATCTATATATAGATGTCCAAAAGTTTGTGAGAAAAGTCACATTAAAAAGACATTTTTCCAAATACATCAGTACACATGAACATATAAATAATGTCAATAATGAAGACATCCTTATTTTAGAAAATTTAGGGGCCAATTTAGATGACAGTCCAATTGGAATAGATCCCAATTTATCAGACTTATCAGTATATGAGGACATTGACGACTTCACTGTGAAACATTGTCCTTTGAAACGTCAATCTGTATTTTATCCTATTCATAGCCAAACAGAATATATTAAAATATTTAATAGACTAGTATGTCAGGACATTGAGGAACTTTCTCACAAAACTGTAAATAGAAAGAAATTAGAAAATGATAATCTTTCCAAAGAAGAAAGGATAGCCCTAAAAACACTGAGTGCAAATTATGATATCATATTTAGAGCTGCCGATAAGGGCGGTGGCATAGTAGTGCAGAATCGGATAGACTACATAGCAGAAGCACATCGCCTATTATCCGATAGGGACACGTATTCTCTTCTAACCTTTAACCCTACGGAGAAATTCAAAAAGGAATTATTTATACTTTTAAATGAAGCTAAGGCCTTGAATATTTTAAATACAGAAGAATATCAATTTTTATATGAAGTGGCCCCAAAAATTTCATGTTTTTATCATTTACCCAAGATCCACAAGGATCCTCTAAACCCTCCTGGTAGACCCATTGTCTCTGGGATAGGCTCTTTATGTGATAATTTATCCAAATATGTGGACTCCTTTTTACAACCTATTGTTACGTCCTCAAGAGCCTATCTCAGAGACACCATTGATGTTATTAACAAAATGGAGGGTTTAGACTGGCAGGAAGACTATATCTGGATTACCTGCGATGCTGCCGCTCTTTATACTAGCATCCCCCATTCACAAGGCACCATGGCAATCAGAGATACATTATGTAACAGTCATCTCCCTGAGGTACAACGTAAATTCATTGTGGATGCTGTACAATTTGTTTTAACACACAACTACTTTTTATTTGAGGGTTGTTTCTACCATCAAATACAGGGTACGGCGATGGGGACCTCTTTTGCCCCATCGTACGCTAATATTTACATGTCCCAGTTCGAAGACAGATATATATGGAACAATAACCCATTTTTTAATAACATTTTTAAATACTTCAGGTATATAGATGATATTTTAATTATATGGCAGGGCCCTAGGGATCAAATAGATGATTTTATTTCTCATATTAATGGTAATCTCTTAAATTTAAAATTTACATATGAAAGTTCACCTGAATCCATATCTTTTTTAGACCTGGTGATATATTGCGACAACCATACCAATAAAGTATGTGTAAAAAATTATCATAAACCTACGGACAGAAATGGTTTATTAAATGCCAAAAGTGGCCACTACAAACAGTGGAAAAACAACATTCCACTAGGGCAATATCAGAGAATCAGACGCAACTGTACACACATAGAGGACTATAACAAAGAAGCTGATTTTCTAACAGATAAATTCTTAGAGAAAGGTTACAATAGAGAACTTCTTAATACCGCCAGAATCAGAGCCCAGAATATAGATAGAGAAGCTCTTCTCACTAACCAGCATGAGAATAAAAAGAAGAACAATAGAAATAATCAACAAGAGGGATCTGTTAAATTTATTACAAGATACAACAACCAACACCACCACATTAAAAAGATTATCAATAAACACTGGAATGTGTTAAAACTTGATCCAGTATTACAGAAGGCACTTAGTGATAAGCCTGAGGTTATATTTAGGAAAAATAAGGATCTTAAAAACTACATAGCACCCACCAAACTTCGACAAAAAACAATAAATGGTACTCTTACTAGTTGGTGTGGTAGTAATGTAGGTCTGTATCCATGCAAGGTCTCTGAATGCATTATGTGCCCTTTAATTGATAGTAACCACACTACATTTACCAACTATAATGGCAAACGGACATACAAGTGCAAATTCAGATGCACTTGCCATACCACCTATGTTGTATATCAGTTGAGCTGTAAATGTGGAAAAATCTATATAGGTAGGACGAAAAGAAAAATTAAATACAGACTCAGAGAGCATGTTAAAAATATTCAGGTTTCGACAATCATAGTGTTTCGCATCATTTTAAAGTTTGCCACAATCAAAACCCAAAAGATCTTAGTATAAAAATCATTGAATGGGTAGCACCCAACAAATGGGACACCAATAGGTTGTTGAAATTAAGACAAAGAGAAACCTATTGGATTAAAACTTTAGACTGCTTAGAACCTAAAGGGTTAAACATTGAACTAGATATACAAGCGTTTTTATGAATTAATTTATTTTTTAAGAAGTAATTTTTATCTTGCATCCCCATCACAGTTTCTTCTTTTATGTGTATCCAGTTTTAATTGGTTCGATATATATTTGTCTTAGTGATATGATACACAGCTTTTATTGAAGTGTTATAGTTTTTCTTTAATGATTTTATCTTTCAGTGAATATATAGAAATCCCTATGAATCATGTTTTTATGAGAAATTATGATCTAATATTTGAACCATAGGTATGTATTTGTATATTATATAATGATTTTATACTAATAATTTATGCAGTATATATAGCAAATTTAATACCTGTTATGTATACATTCGCTGCTGTTTTGTGACATTTATGTATTTAGTTTCATATTCATTCAGATTGCCTTTTAAGTCTATACTTATTTATATGCACTGTTGTATGTATTTTTTTAGTATCATTAATATTATTAGATCACAAATTTGTAAGGTATATAGTTCTCTAACAATAATTGCAAATTAGCTAGTGAATATCTATGACCTGTCTGAGTCACATCAATCCAGAGCCTGAACCGCATTGGTTAAAAGCTGGTATATTAAGGTGCCAGTAGAGCCGTTCAAGTATTCTTGACAAAGTCCTGTCGATCAGGACGAAACGCGTAGAAGAAAGATCCAGGCTCGCTACTTCGTTTGTCCCTACAAGGGATCCGTAGTGCATTGATCCACTTTCAACCACTGAGACTGCACGCTGAATTCTACGTCACCACCAGCGACTGCAGAGCGGTGTGGTAAGGACCGATTACAAAGCGTGAGACTCTAACAGCCAGAATATATACCTCCTAACATCGGAGTGACTACAAACTGACCGCAGGGGAATATTCACGGCAGACGGCCCAGATATGAATTTTACCCTTTTTATCTTGTGAGTGTTTTTGAACCGTTTTTCTTGTTTTAATAAATTGTTTTATCCCTACATTTGAGTCGGCGCTCCTCTCCTTTTCTCTTTTTTATACAGTTTCTTGGGAACTTTGGAAGTCCTTTTTGGAGGAGCAGCGAGACCACACACATATCTGTTTATTTCTCTCTGTGACTTGGGAGACATTTCTCGGACTCAAACACCAGTTATTTTGACTCTGGACTTTGTGAGTACCTGTGTACTGGCTATATGTTTAATCCAGTTACCAGTGTACCCTTATGTTGACTAATATCATACAGGGTTTTTAATAATATCATATTGTTTGGAATAAGTATATAGCGCTTTACCGTATATTTTTATATATACACCCGTTAGTTTGAAAGCTTGAAGCTTGTATCAGAATGTCGTCTAGGTATGGAGCTACCGAGATTCCCCGCGGTCTTAGTACCGCCAGAAGAGCACCCAGAACCTTTGTGAAGATTCTTGGAGCTGTAGCCAATCCGAATGGAAGAGCCACAAACTGGTAATACCTGTCTAGGAAGGCAAACCTTAGGTACCGATAATGATCTTTGTGAATCGGTATGTGAAGGTAAGCATCTTTTAAATCTACAGTGGTCATGTACTGACCCTCTTGGATCATAGGTAAAATTGTCCGAATAGTCTCCATCTTGAACGATGGAACTCTTAGGAATTTGTTTAGGATCTTTAAGTCCAGGATTGGTCTGAAAGTTCCCTCTTTTTTGGGAACCACAAACAGATTTGAGTAAAACCCCTGTCCCTGTTCCGATTGTGGAACTGGATGGATTACTCCCATTAACAAGAGCTCTTGTACGCAGCGTAGAAACGCCTCTTTCTTTGTCTGGATTGTTGACAATCTTGACAGATGAAATCTCTCTCTTGGAGGAGAGTATTTGAAGTCCAGAAGGTATCCCTGAGATATTATCTCTAGCGCCCAGGGATCCTGGACATCTCTTGCCCAAGCCTGGGCGAAGAGAGAAAGTCTGCCCCCCACTAGATCCGATCCCGGATCGGGGGCCCTCAATTCATGCTGTTTTAGGGGCAGCAGCAGGTTTCCTGGCCTGCTTGCCCTTGTTCCAGGACTGGTTAGGTTTCCAGCCTTGTCTGTAGCGAGCAACAGCTCCTTCCTGTTTTGGTGCAGAGGAAGTTGATGCTGCTCCTGCTTTGAAATTACGAAAGGAACGAAAATTAGACTGTCTAGCCTTAACTTTGGCTTTGTCCTGAGGCAGGGCATGGCCTTTACCTCCTGTAATGTCAGCGATAATCTCTTTCAACCCGGGCCCGAATAAGGTCTGCCCCTTGAAAGGTATATTAAGCAATTTAGACTTAGAAGTAACATCAGCTGACCAGGATTTTAGCCACAGCGCCCTGCGTGCCTGAATGGCGAATCCTGAATTCTTCGCCGTAAGTTTAGTAAGATGTACTACGGCCTCCGAAATGAATGAATTAGCTAGTTTAAGGACTCTAAGCCTGTCCGTAATGTCGTCCAGAGTAGCTGAACCAATGTTCTCTTCCAGAGACTCAATCCAGAATGCCGCTGCAGCCGTGATCGGTGCAATGCATGCAAGGGGTTGCAATATAAAACCTTGTTGAACAAACATTTTCTTAAGGTAACCCTCTAACTTTTTATCCATTGGATCTGAAAAAGCACAGCTATCCTCCACCGGGATAGTGGTACGCTTAGCTAAGGTAGAAACTGCTCCCTCCACCTTAGGGACCGTTTGCCATAAGTCCCTTGTGGTGGCGTCTATTGGAAACATTTTTCTAAATATCGGAGGGGGTGAGAACGGCACACCGGGTCTATCCCACTCCTTAGTAACAATTTCAGTAAGTCTCTTAGGTATAGGAAAAACCTCAGTACTCGTCGGTACCGCAAAATATTTATCCAACCTACACATTTTCTCTGGTATTGCAACTGTGTTACAATCATTCAGAGCCGCTAACACCTCCCCTAGTAATACACGGAGGTTTTCCAGTTTAAATTTAAAATTTGAAATATCTGAATCCAGTCTGTTTGGATCAGAACCGTCACCCACAGAATGAAGTTCTCCGTCCTCATGTTCTGCCACCTGTGACGCAGTGTCTGACATGGCCCTAATATTATCAGCGCACTCTGTTCTCACCCCAGAGTGATCACGCTTACCTCTTAGTTCTGGTAATTTAGCCAAAACCTCAGTCATAACAGTAGCCATATCCTGTAATGTGATTTGTAATGGCCGCCCAGATGTACTCGGCGCTACAATATCACGCACCTCCCTCTGAGCGGGAGATGTAGGTACTGACACGTGAGGCGAGTTAGTCGGCATAACTCTCCCCTCGTTGTTTGGTGAAATTTGTTCAATTTGTACAGATTGACTTTTATTTAAAGTAGCATCAATACAGTTAGTACATAAATTTCTATTGGGCTCCACTTTGGCATTGCAACAAATGACACAGGTATCATCCTCTGAATCAGACATGTTTAACACACTAGCAAATAAACTTGCAACTTGGAAATACAATTCAATTAGAATAATATTAAAACGTACTGTGCCTTTAAGAAGCACAGAAGATCTATGACAGTTGAAAATTAATAAATTGAAACAGTTATAGCCTCAATCCTTGTAAACAACACAACTTTAGCAAAGGTTTAATCCCATTAGCAAAGATAACAAATTCTGAAAGCAGGAAACAAATTACAGAATAAACGTTTTTTATCTCAGTCAAACTACAATTCTCACAGCTCTGCTGAGAGAAATTACCTCCCTCAAAATAAGTTTTGAAGACCCCTGAGCTCTGTAGAGATGAACCGGATCATGCAGGGAATATAATGAGTTGCTGACTGAAATATTTGATGCGTAGTAAAAGCGCCAAAAAACGGCCCTTCCCCCTCACACACAGCAGTGAGGGAGAACAGAAACTGTCAGAAAACAGATTAAGCAACTGCCAAGTGGAAAAATAGTGCCCAAACATTTATTCACTCAGTACCTCAGTAAATGAAAACGATTTTACATTCCAGCAAAAACGTTAAACATAATCTCTAGTTATTAAACAGCTTTATGTATTTCTTACAGTGTAATTCTAGTGAAGTACCATTCCCCAGAATACTGAAGTGTAAAGTATACATACATGACATTATATCGGTATGGCAGGATTTTCTCATCAATTCCATTGTCAGAAAATAAAAGCTGCTACATACCTCTATGCAGATTCATCTGCCCGCTGTCCCCTGATCTGAAGTTTACCTCTCCTCAGATGGCCGAGAACAGCAATATGATCTTAACTACTCCGGCTAAAATCATAGCAAAAACTCTGGTAGATTCTTCTTCAAACTCTGCCAGAGAGGTAATAACACACTCCGGTGCTATTTTAAAATAACAAACTTTTGATTGAAGATATAAAACTAAGTATAATCACCATAGTCCTCTCACACATCCTATCTAGTCGTTGGGTGCAAGAGAATGACTGGGAGTGACGTAGAGGGGAGGAGCTATATGCAGCTCTGCTGGGTGAATCCTCTTGCACTTCCTGTTGGGGAGGAGTAATATCCCAGAAGTAATGATGACCCGTGGACTGATCACACTTAACAGAAGAAATTAATATAAATACCTGAATTCTTTTTATTAGTTAATATCTATGAACACATTGGAATATATTTGTAGGGATCAGAATGCGAGTCAATACTATACACGTTTAAAAATATGCTATGCAAAGTTCATACACATTTACCTTTAGAACTGGCCTTATTCACAATAGCCTTTCATTCAGAGTTGCATTTAAAATATCACAGTGAGACTTAAAGTAGCAGCTACTAATATTCAGCAATACAATTATACAGTGCTAATAAACAATAGGACAATATATATATATATACTCAGCTATTTAGCTGCAATTGATTCTAATACAATTCTAATTAGGATACTAAAAATACATATATTCTTACTGTAAACCGTTACTTTAAAATGTCTATGTATTTAAACTGGAACAAATTTTTTAGTTACTTATAATTAAAATCACATCAATTCTATATATATATATATATATATATATATATATATATATATATATATATATATATATATATATATATATATATATATATATATATATATATATATACACATATTCGATATGTTGCACAGATGAATTATTAGCATCAAGGATATATGTTTACAATACACAGGCTATGAAATACTAGCTTGAAATATAAACTGCTCTCTTTAATCTATCAACAATCTTTTAATACTTTACCAAGATGAACACCAATCGATATCCAATATCTCTCAACAGGTTTAATCTCACCTCACCACAGAATTCCAATAAGTATATTTTGCAATCAATGAGAAAAGGTAGACCAGCTTTGCTAGAGTAATGGTATCTCATGCCCACAAACCAGTTGCAAGTCAGCTCAGAAGCATCTATCCTTCTCCTATCTTGCATTAAGCTTATATGTGTTTCCATCATGGGTGAGAATATGGGAGGCCCTTTTGAAAAACCTGTTTTGTGATTGGCCCTCACTGAGCTGAGCATGGATTGGTTCATCTGGGAATGCATGTTGTCAGGGAGATGATATATATATATATATACACACACACACACACACATATATATATACACATTCATTTCTATGCAGTATCTTGTATTTATCATCTTTTAGCTCCATCTGGAAAAACAGAAAAACATGTTTTTTATTTATATATATATATATATATATATATATATATATATATATATATTTCAAACATGGGATTATTACAATTTCCATTCAATCTATTACAGATTTGAATTTATTTTTCATATATATATTCAATACAGTAATTACCCCTTTAATATAATATGTCCCGGCTCAATATATATACATATATGGGTTATTTGAATTATTTCAAACACACACATGAAAAATTTGCATCATTCCTTTTGCAAAAATGTATTTATTTTTATTTGTGTCATATAGGGACTTGTAAATGCTAATTTGTCTGTTCTCTGCACATGGGAAACTTCACAGGGGACAATTTACACATGGCTGTGAACAGTCATTTCTTCAACCAACACTGCTCCTCCCCATAAATTTCATTAGGCCTGAAATAAAATTTCCAGACACTTCGTCCTTACTCACCGCATGGGGCTAGGAGTGCTCTGAAGTTTGCACTTCCTAATTAAGGAGCAAATGTTGTCTTTTCACCTCCAGCTAGGGAGCAAATGCTGTGTTTTAAAATTTCTGGAGACATCCTGTCTGTATTTAAGTCTTGAGATGTGTATTCAAATCATGGAGTTTTTGAGTCAAATCCTGACATCAGAACTGCAACCCTTTTCCAATAATATCTGATACCAATATGGCTTCATACATAAACACTTTCTTTGTCTTATATATATATATATATATATATATATATATATATGTCATTCACCTGTACCCTGATAAAGATGTGTGCTTTAACTGCCAGAGGTGCCAGTACGGCTTACCGGCATAAAATATATATACAGTATCTCACAAAAGTGAGTACACCCCCCACATTTTTGTAAATATTCTATTATATCTTTTCCTGTAACAACACTGAAGAAATTACACTTTGCTACAATGTAAAGTAGTGAGTGTACAGCCTGTATAACAGTATCAATTTGCTGTCCCCTGAAAAAAACTCAACACACAGCCATTAATGTCTAAACCATTGGCAACAAAAGTGAGTACACCCCTAAGTGGAAATGTCCAAATTGGGCCCAATTAGCCATTTTCCCTCCCCAGTGTCATGTGACTCATTAGTGTTACAAGATCTCAGGTGTGAATGGGGAGCAGGTGTGTTAAATTTGGTGTTATCGCTCTCACACTCTCTCATACTGGTCACTGGAAGTTCAACATGTCAGCTCATGGCAAAGAACTCTCTGAGGATCTGAAAAAAAGAATTGTTGCTCTACATAAAGATGGCATAGGCTATAAGAAGATTGCCAAGACCCTGAAACTGAGCTGCAGCATGGTGGGCAAGATCATACAGTGGTTTCACAGGACAGGTTCCACTCAGAACAGGCCTTCTATTTGTATATATGTGTGTTTATGTATATACGTATATAACACTATGCAGAGCTGTCATTAGACTTAAAGGGCCACTAAACCCAAAATTTTTCTTTCATGGTTCAAATAGAGAATACAAATTTAAACAAAATTACAATTTACTTCTATTATTTATTTTGCTTCATTTTTTAGATATCCTTAGTTGAAGAAAAAGCAATGCACATGGGTGAGCCAATCACACGAGACTTCTATGTGCAGCAACCAATCAGCAGCTACTGAGCATATCTAGATATGCTTTTCAGCAAAGAATATCAAGAGAATAAAACAAATTAGACAATAGAAGTAAATTAGAAAGATGTTTAAAATTGCATTTTCGTTCTAAATCATGAAAGAAAAAATGTGGGTTTAATGTCCCTTTAAGCTCCCGACCTATAGGAGAAGGGGTGCACCCCTGGTGCTCCTATGATGTTATATGAGAGTGGTTTTGTGAGTGGTTTGCGAGATGACGGTTTCATCCTCGGGCTGTGACAGGGAAGGTGATTTGAATGAGGAGCGTGGCGTACGGCACAAATATGAGTAATC
This sequence comes from Bombina bombina, assembly GCF_027579735.1. Classification (NCBI taxonomy): domain Eukaryota; kingdom Metazoa; phylum Chordata; class Amphibia; order Anura; family Bombinatoridae; genus Bombina; species Bombina bombina. Next base: position 1,112,646,158 of record NC_069502.1, on the reverse strand, counting down.
AGTAAAAGCTGTGTGATTTTGTCTCTGGCTGGCGACGCTGGCCGGATGAGCCACGGTAAAGCAGTTGCACACACAAGAGTGTTGCATACAGTCATTACAGGGTTAAACAAGAACTGTGAGTGTTCTCCCTGGGTGTATATGTTGGTTGTTATGACTACTTAAGACTCAAGATGTAGGTGTGGTTGTGAGTTGTTCAATGATATCACCTACAGTGTGGATTGTTCCATTTGCATGCAGCCCTGGGGCACTGACTGGCTGGGGGAGCGAGAGTATGGTGGGATCATTGATCACTTGTTGTACGAAGATGCACTTTTTGGTAATATCACCACATATGATTTGACAGACACATATGCCATTTTGTTTATTATGGCAATTTTTGTTACATAGTATTACTATATTCAATTCACATTTGGGCTACCAATATGGTTCAGCCCCTTAATGTTTGCACACGGTCTCCAGGGATTGGAGACTAACCTGGGGGAGGGGTCGACAGGCCTTTATAAGTTTGTTCATTTGTATACTCTGGTTGTCAGAAGAAGGGACGTTTTAGGTCCCGAAACATTACTAATAAAGTATTTCCCACTGATATCCAAAGTCCAGTGAGTGCTTCACATTGTTTCTTTGCAATATATACAGTGGATATAAAAAGTCAACACATCCCTGTTAAAATGTCAGGTTTCTGTGATGTAAAAAAGGAGACAAAGATAAATAATTTCAGAACTTTTTCCACCTTTAATGTGACCTATAAATTGTACAACTCAATTGAAAAACAAACTGAAATCTTTTAGGTAAAGGGAAATAAAAATAAAATAATATGGTTGCATAAGTGTGAACACCCTTAAACTAATACTTTATTAAAGCACCTTTTGATTTTATTACAGCACTCAGTCTTTTGGGGCATGATTTTTTCAGCATGGCACATTTTGACTTGGCAAGAAAGATTTGCCCACTCTTCTTTGCAAAAACACTCAAAATCTGTCAGAATGCGAGGGCATCTCCTATGCACAGCCCTCTTCAGATCACCCCACAGATTTTGAAATGGATTCAGGTCTGGGCTCTGGCTGGGCCATCCCAAAACTTTAATCTTGTTCTGGTGAAGCCATTCCTTTGTTGATTTGGATGTATGCTTTGTTGTCATGCTGAAAGATGAAGTTCCTCTTCATGTTCAGCTTTCTAGCAGAAGCCTGAAGGTTTTGTGCCAATATTGTCTGGTATTTTGAACTGTTCATTATTCCCTCTACCTTGACTAAGGCCCCAGTTCCAGCTGAAGAAAAACAGCCCCAAAGCATGATGCTGACACCACCATGCTTCACTGTGGGTATGGTGTTCTTTTGGTGATATGCAGTGTTGTTTTTGCGCCAAACATATCTTTTGGAATTATGGCCAAAAAGTTCAATTTTGGTTTCATCAGACTAGAACACCTTTTGCAAAATGCTTTTGGGAAACCTCAGATGTGCTTTTGCAAAATTTAGCCGGGCTTGGATGTTTTTTTTTTTGTAAGAAAAGGCTTCCGTCTTGCCACTCTACCCCTTAGCCCAGACATATGAAGAATACGGGCGATTGTTGTCACATGTACCACACAGCCAGTACTTGCCAGATATTCCTGCAGCTCCTTTAATGTTGCGGTAGGCCTCTTGGCAGCCTCCCAGACCAGTTTTCTTCTCGTCTTTTCATCAATTTTGGAGGGACATCCAGTTCTTGGTAATGTCACTGTTGCACCATATTTTCTTCACTTGATGATGACTGTCTTCACTGTGTTCCATGGTATATCTAATGCCTTGGAAATTCTTTTGTACTCTTCTCCTGACTGATACCTTTTAACAATGAGTTCCCTCTGATGCTTTAGAAGCTCTCTGCGGACCATGGCGCTTGCTGTAGGATGCGACTAATAAAATGTCAGGAAAGACCTACTAGAACAGCTGAACTTTATTTGGGGTTAATCAGAGGCACTTTAAATGATGACAGGTGTGTACTGACTCCTATTTAACATGATTTTGAATGTGATTGCTTAATTCTGAACACAGCTACATCCCCAGTTATAAAAGGGTGTTCACACTTATGCAACCATATTATTTTATTTTTATTTCCCTTTACCTAAAAGATTTCAGTTTGTTTTTCAATTGAGTTGTACAGTTTATAGGTCACATTAAAGGTGGAAAAAGTTCTGAAATGATTTATCTTTGTCTCTTTTTTTACATCACAGAAACCTGACATTTTAACAGGGGTGTGTAGACTTTTTATATCCACTGTGTGTGTGTGTGTATATATATATATATATATATATATATATATATATATATATATATATATATATGCACAATTGTATATGTGTGCATATAATTATATTAATTAGATATATACATACGCCTATAATACTAAATGAAAGATTATTTAGTGTGTGTACATACAGTAATTAGTCACCAGTGAGTACAATGTGTTTGTCACTTGGTATCAATGCCAGTCCAGCAAATGTGCAGTATAGTAGGGCAGTTCACAATAATGTCCAGTTATAACACCATGTGTAACAGTTCCCCTATAGCCTCTAATCTCGGCTGCTTCGTCCGGAATAGGAGTTCCCTCTTAGGAAAGAAGATGCTCCTCAAAGTTTGCTGAAAAGATAGAGAGAGTGGACAAGCGCACAAGAGGGAACTCCTAGTGAAGATCGTTTGTATCAGTGTGAATCACTACAAGAGAATATATAAATGCACACTCACGTGATTCTACCTCATCCAGTATGAGGTATAGAGCAAGCACTTGATTAAAGATGGTGTCTGTTGCTGGTCCCTTTGGTTTAGTTCCTACTACGGACTTCTGTGTCTTTTCCTCTCTTGTCCAGGGGCTCTATACCAAGATTACAACAGAGGCTTATATCTCTCTGTATATGCAGGGATCTACTCTTCTACCTCAATCGATATGAGGTAAGGGCCGCACAGTATAGGTAGAGTCTGATCCCAGACACCGGGTGAAACTTGTCTCCTGGAAATGTTGTCAAACTTTGTCCAAAGATGTGGTTCTACCCGTTTCTGGGTCACGCCCCTTCATCAGGTGAGTGTGCATTTATATATTCTCTTGAAGTGATTCACACTGTTACAAACAATATTCACTAGGATTGCCCTCTTGTGCGCCAGACAATCCTCTGTCTCCTCTAATCTGCAGTCAACATTCAGTAAACCCATCATGCTCACAATTTTCTCATTTCCAAAACATTTATTAAAAGGGACTGTGCTGTGCCATTAGACACAACTGTGGACACTGTTTTGCTTATAAACAATTTTCCGTCACCCATCACCAGCATCCTCAATAGATGCTGTTGTTGGGCAAACAAGCGCACATCTTCTCCATGACTCCCTTCCTAGCATAAATTTCTGACCCCATTGTAGTAAGATGGAGCAAACTCCTGTAATGTATTAGCCATATCCTTATGGATTTCTGTGTGAATTAAACGTTTTTCATCAAGTATTTGATGACTGCATTATAGTCGCTTTGTTCTATTTTCTACAGATCATATAAAATGTTTTGTAACTAGGCTGTGGGATTATATTTAATTGCAATGAAAAAATATATATAGCTGGGACAGTGAATATGGGACTACTTGTTTGATCCCATATCTATAGTTTCCTAGCAATAATAGTCTTGTGTTAATCATTGTTCTCACTACTTGATACATTTGAGTCATCCTATACCTAGATGGCGATATTACCATGACCTTACCCCCCTTAATAGCAACATTTTATGCTGCTCTCTACTATATCTATTATCTACTATATATGTTGTTGTGGCTATGGCAAATGATATCTATTTCTATAGGTCATAACAAAGACTGGATCCTTTAATACACATCTTTGGTACTCTCCTGTTTTATAATTTTCTTGAAAAACAAAAATTATTATACTCAAAACAAATGTATAGTAAATAAGAGAAGGTTAGCTTTAAATGCTTAAATATTGGCATATGCACACTTTATAATCAATATAGAACAATATACTTTCCAGTAATGTAAACTAAGAGTTTCACAATTAGCATTAAGACTTAAAGGGACACTGAACCCAATTTTTTTCTTTCGTGATTCAGATAGAGCATGAAATTTTAAGCAACTTTCTAATTTACTCCTATTATCAAATGTTCTTGATTCTCTTGGTATCTTTATTTGAAATGCAAGAATGTAAGCTTAGATGCCAGCCCATTTTTGGTGAACAACCTGGGTTGTCCTTGCTGATTGGTGGATAAACTCATCCACCAAAAAAAAAAAATGCTGTCCAGAGTACTGAACTAAAAAAAAACTTAGATGCCTTCTTTTTCAAATAAGGATAGCAAGAGAACGAAGAAAAATTGATAATAGGAGTAAATTAGAAAGTTGCTAAAAATTGCATGCTCTATCTGAATCACAAAAGAAAAAATTTGGGTTGAGTGTCCCTTTAAAAGGGACATGAAAACCCACTTTTTTCCTAATTTGGATAGGACATACAATTTTAAACAGCTTTCCAATTTACTTCTATTACCAATTTTGCTTTATTCTCATGGTATCCTTTATTGAAAAGAGGAGCAATGCACTACTGGGAGCTAGCTGAACACATCAGTAAGCCAATGATAAGAGGTATATATGTGCATCCACCAATCAGCAGCTAGCTCCCAGCTCCTAAACCTACCTAGGTATGCTTTCAACAAAGGATACCAAGAAATTAAACAAATTAGGATAATAGAAGTAAATTGGAAAGTTGTTTAAAATTATATGTTTTATCTGAATGGTGAAATATTTTTTGGGGGTTTTATGTCCCTTTAACCCCTTAGTTACCAGACTATTTTTCCATTTTCTTACCCTTGAGGACCAGGGCTATTTTTATATTTTTGCAGTGTTTGTGTTTAGCTGTAATTTTCCTCTTACTTATTTACTGTACCCACACATATTATATACCGTTTTTCTCGCCATTAAATGGACTTTCGAAAGATAACATTATTTTCATCATATCTTATAATTTACTATAATTTTTTTTTAATATTATGAAAAAATGGAAAAAAACACACTTTTTCTAACTGTGACCCCCAAAATCTGTTACACATCTACAACCACCAAAAAACACCCATGCTAAATAGTTTCTAAATTTTGTACGGAGTTTAGAAATACCCAATGTTTACAAGTTCTTTGCTTTTTTTTAAAGTTATAGGGCAATATGTACAAGTAGCACTTTGCTATTTCCAAACAATTTTTTTTTTCAAAATTAGCGATAGTTACATTGGAACCCTTATATCTGTCAGGAATCCCTGAATAACTCTTCACATGTGTGTATATATATATATATATATATATATATATATATATTTAGTAGACAACCCAAAGTATTGATCTATGCCCATTTTGGTATATTTCATGCCACCATTTCACCGCCGAATGCGCTTGAATCAAAAACAATTGTTAACTTTTTCACAAACTTTAGGATTCTCACTGAAATTATTTATAAACAGCTTGTGCAATTATGGCACAAATGGTTGTAAATGCTTCTCTGGGATCCCCTACATTTAGAAAAAGCAGACATTTATGGCTTTGGCATTACTTTTTGGTAATGAGAAGGTCGCTGCGCATTACACTTGTATTATGCCCAGCAGTTAAGGGGTTAATTAGGTAGCTTGTAGGGTTAATTTTAGCTTTAGTGTAGAGATTAGTCTCCCACCTGACACATCCCACCCCTTGATCCCTCCCTGACTCCCCTCAAACAGCTTTCTTCCCTCCCCCACCTCACAATTGTCACCGCCATCTTAAGTACTGGCAGAAAGTCTGCCAGTACTAAAATAAAAAGCTTTTTTTTTTAATATATTGATTCTGCAGTGTTGAATCCCCCCTAAGCCCCCAACCTCCCTGATCCCCCTCATACAGATATTTAACCCTCCCCCTTCTACCTATTTTTTGCCATCTTGGGTACTGTGTGGTTTTTTTTTTTATATGCACAATAAAACATTTTCTGTAGTGTAGTTGCCCCCCCTCAATACCCTACTCCCCCCTCTGCATCGGTGGGTAAAAAAGGGTATTGCAGTGATGCCTCAATATCGAGGCATCATTGCAATACCCTGAAAGAATCTGGAAGCAATCACCATCCCTTCCAGCGCTGAAACCCCAGAGGATGTGTCAGGCACGTCCTTGGTCCTTAATTGTATTTTTTTGTAGGACGTGCCTGACACGTCCTTGGTCGTTAAGGGGTTAAAGGGATACTAAACCCACATTTTTTCTTTCACGTTTCAGATAGAGCATGCAATTTTAAGCAACTTTCAATTTTACTCCTATTATTAATTCTTCTTCATTTTATTGCTATCTATATTTTAAAAAAACAGGAATGTTAAGATTTGGAGTCGGCTCATTTTAGGTTCAGCACCATGGATAGCGCTTGCTTATTGGTGGTTACATTTAGCAAACTAATAAGCAAGCATAACCCAGGTTCTCAACCAAAAATGGGCCAGCTATTGAGCTTTGCATTCCTGCTTTTTAAATAAAGATAGCAAGAGAACAAAGAAAAATTGATAATAGGAGTAAATTAGAAAGATGCTTAAAATTGCATGCTCTATCTGAAATAAAAAATGTTGGTTTAGTGTCCATTTAATGATCTACTATTGATAAAAAAAAGGCTTTGCAGTAGTTGTGCAGCTCATGGTGAAGCCTACAGACTCTTTCTCAGAATAATGTTGCCTGCACACTGCCTTATAGAGATTTAAAGGGACACTCAGGTTTTATTAAATTTTCATGATTCAGATACAGCATGTAATTTTAAACAACATTCCAATTTACTTCCATTAAAAAAAATGTGCACAGTCTTTTATATTTACACTTTTTTTGAGTCACCAGCTCCTACTGAGCATGTGCAAGAACTCTGACTATACGAATATGCATTTGTGATTGGCTGATTGCTATCACATGGTACAGGGGGAGTGGAAATATACATAACATTGAAATGTGTTTGAAAAGAATCTATTACTCATTTGAAATTCAGAGTAAATGCTATTGTATTGTCTTGTTATCTTGCATTTGTTGATTATGCAAATCTGCTGTGTTTATTGGTCCTTTAAGAATTTTCATTTAAATGATACACCTCTGTCATCTAATTTATCTAAGAGCAACTGTAATGCAGATGTTTAAAATAACCACTTGGTGGCTGAATGACAATGTAATTCAAATGTAGCAGCCAACATGAATAAAGAAGAGACAATGCACATTTTTAGGAGCTAGTTGCTCATCTAGAGATGGATGATAAATATTACAAAAAGTTAGGTAAATAATCAAAGCTGTGGCTTCCTGGCTCCAGAGAGTTGCCAAATCCTGACCTAAAGGGGTATGAAACCCAAAATGTCATGATTCAGATAGAGCATGCAATTGTAAACAGCTTTACTAAAACATAATTTATGTAAGAACTTACCTGATAAATTCATTTCTTTCATATTAGCAAGAGTCCATGAGCTAGTGACGTATGGGATATACATTCCTACCAGGAGGGGCAAAGTTTCCCAAACCTCAAAATGCCTATAAATAAACCCCTCACCACACCCACAAATCAGTTTAACGAATAGCCAAGAAGTGGGGTGATAAAAAAGTGTGAAAACATATAAAAACAGAATTTATGCTTACCTGATAAATTACTTTCTCCAACGGTGTGTCCGGTCCACGGCGTCATCCTTACTTGTGGGATATTCTCTTCCCCAACAGGAAATGGCAAAGAGCCCAGCAAAGCTGGTCACATGATCCCTCCTAGGCTCCGCCTACCCCAGTCATTCGACCGACGTAAAGGAGGAATATGCATAGGAGAAATCATATGATACCGTGGTGACTGTAGTTAGAGAAAATAATTCATCAGACCTGATTAAAAAAACCAGGGCGGGCCGTGGACCGGACACACCGTTGGAGAAAGTAATTTATCAGGTAAGCATAAATTCTGTTTTCTCCAACATAGGTGTGTCCGGTCCACGGCGTCATCCTTACTTGTGGGAACCAATACCAAAGCTTTAGGACACGGATGATGGGAGGGAGCAAATCAGGTCACCTAGATGGAAGGCACCACGGCTTGCAAAACCTTTCTCCCAAAAATAGCCTCAGAAGAAGCAAAAGCATCAAATTTGTAAAATTTGGTAAAAGTGTGCAGTGAAGACCAAGTCGCTGCCTTACATATCTGATCAACAGAAGCCTCGTTCTTGAAGGCCCATGTGGAAGCCACAGCCCTAGTGGAGTGAGCTGTGATTCTTTCAGGAGGCTGCCGTCCGGCAGTCTCATAAGCCAATCGGATGATGCTTTTAAGCCAAAAAGAGAGAGAGGTAGAAGTTGCTTTTTGACCTCTCCTTTTACCAGAATAAACAACAAACAAAGAAGATGTTTGTCTGAAATCCTTTGTAGCCTCTAAATAGAATTTTAGAGCACGAACTACATCCAAATTGTGTAACAAACGTTCCTTCTTTGAAACTGGATTCGGACACAAAGAAGGCACAACTATCTCCTGGTTAATGTTTTTGTTAGAAACAACTTTCGGAAGAAAACCAGGTTTAGTACGCAAAACCACCTTATCTGCATGGAACACCAGATAAGGAGGAGAACACTGCAGAGCAGATAACTCTGAAACTCTTCTAGCAGAAGAAATTGCAACCAAAAACAAAACTTTCCAATATAGTAACTTAATATCTACGGAATGTAAGGGTTCAAACGGAACCCCTTGAAGAACTGAAAGAACTAAATTGAGACTCCAAGGAGGAGTCAAAGGTTTGTAAACAGGCTTGATTCTAACCAGAGCCTGAACAAAAGCTTGAACATCTGGCACAGCCGCCAGTTTTTTGTGAAGTAAAACAGATAAAGCAGAAATCTGTCCCTTCAAAGAACTTGCAGATAATCCTTTCTCCAAACCCTCTTGTAGAAAGGATAGAATCTTAGGAATTTTTATCTTGTTCCATGGGAATCCTTTAGATTCACACCAACAGATATATTTTTTCCATATTTTATGGTAAATTTTCCTAGTTACAGGCTTTCTAGCCTGGACAAGAGTATCAATGACAGAATCTGAAAACCCACGCTTTGATAAAATCAAGCGTTCAATCTCCAAGCAGTCAGTTGGAGTGAAGCCAGATTCGGATGTTCGAATGGACCTTGAACAAGAAGGTCCTGTCTCAAAGGTAGCTTCCATGGTGGAGCCGATGACATATTCACCAGGTCTGCATACCAAGTTCTGCGTGGCCACGCAGGAGCTATCAAGATCACCGAAGCCTTCTCCTGATTGATCCTGGCTACCAGCCTGGGAATGAGAGGAAACGGTGGGAATACATAAGCTAGGTTGAAGGTCCAAGGCGCTATCAGTGCATCTACTAGAGTCGCCTTGGGATCCCTGGATCTGGACCCGTAGCAAGGAACCTTGAAGTTCTGACGAGACGCCATCAGGTCCATGTCTGGAATGCCCCATAATTGAGTTATTTGGGCAAAGATTTCCGGATGGAGTTCCCACTCCCCCGGATGGAAAGTCTGACGACTCAGAAAATCCGCTTCCCAATTTTCCACTCCTGGGATGTGGATTGCAGACAAGTGGCAGGAGTGATTCTCCGCCCATTGAATTATTTTGGTCACTTCCTCCATCGCCAGGGAACTCCTTGTTCCCCCCTGATGGTTGATATATGCAACGGTCGTCATGTTGTCTGATTGAAACCTTATGAATTTGGCCTTTGCTAGTTGAGGCCAAGCTTTGAGAGCATTGAATATCGCTCGCAGTTCCAGAATGTTTATCGGGAGAAGAGATTCTTCCCGAGACCATAGACCCTGAGCTTTCAGGGGTTCCCAGACCGCGCCCCAGCCCACCAGACTGGCGTCGGTCGTGACAATGACCCACTCTGGTCTGCGGAAGCTCATTCCCTGTGACAGGTTGTCCAGGTTCAGCCACCAACGGAGTGAATCTCTGGTTCTTTGATCTACTTGGATCGTCGGAGACAAGTCTGTATAATCCCCATTCCACTGTCTGAGCATGCACAGTTGTAATGGTCTTAGATGAATTCGTGCAAAAGGAACTATGTCCATTGCCGCAACCATCAAACCTATTACTTCCATGCACTGCGCTATGGAAGGAAGAAGAACAGAATGAAGTACTTGACAAGAGCTTAGAAGTTTTGATTTTCTGGCCTCTGTCAGAAAAATCTTCATTTCTAAGGAGTCTATTATTGTTCCCAAGAAGGGAACTCTTGTTGACGGGGACAGAGAACTATGTTCACTTTCCACCTGTGAGATCTGAGAAAGGCTAGGACAATGTCCGTATGAGCCTTTGCTTTGACAGAGACGACGCTTGAATCAGTATGTCGTCCAAGTAAGGTACTACTGCAATGCCCCTTGGTCTTAGCACCGCTAGAAGGGACCCTAGTACCTTTGTGAAAATCCTTGGAGCAGTGGCTAATCCGAATGGAAGTGCCACAAACTGGTAATGCTTGTCCAGAAAGGCGAACCTTAGGAACCGATGATGTTCCTTGTGGATAGGAATATGTAGATACGCATCCTTTAAATCCACCGTGGTCATGAATTGACCTTCCTGGATGGTAGGAAGAATTGTTCGAATGGTTTCCATTTTGAACGATGGAACCCTGAGAAATTTGTTTAGAATCTTGAGATCTAAAATTGAGACCTGTGGAACCTCCCCCTTGGGGGTAGTTCCTTGAATTCCAGGAGATAACCTTGAGAAACTATTTCTAGCGCCCAAGGATCCTGAACATCTCTTGCCCAAGCCTGAGCAAAGAGAGAGAGTCTGCCCCCCACCAGATCCGGTCCCGGATCGGGGGCCAACACTTCATGCTGTTTTAGTAGCAGTGGCAGGTTTCTTGGCCTGCTTACCCTTGTTCCAGCCTTGCATCGGTCTCCAGGCTGGTTTGGTTTGAGAACTATTACCCTCTTGCTTAGAGGGTGTAGAATTTGAGGCTGGTCCGTTTCTGCGAAAGGGACGAAAATTTGGCTTATTTTTAGCCTTAAAAGACCTATCCTGAGGAAGGGCGTGGCCCTTTCCCCCAGTGATGTCTGAAATAATCTCTTTCAAGTCAGGGCCAAACAGCGTTTTACCCTTGAAAGGGATGTTAAGCAATTTGTTCTTGGAGGACACATCCGCTGACCAAGACTTTAGCCAAAGCGCTCTGCGCGCCACAATAGCAAAACCTGAATTTTTCGCCGCTAATCTAGCTAATTGCAAAGTGGCGTCTAAGATAAAAGAGTTAGCCAATTTAAGTGCTTGAACTCTGTCCATAACCTCCTCATACGAAGATTCTTTATTGAGCGACTTTTCTAGTTATTCGAACCAGAAACACACTGCTGTAGTGACAGGAACAATGCATGAAATTGGTTGTAGAAGGTAACCTTGCTGAACAAACATCTTTTTAAGCAAACCCTCTAATTTTTTATCCATAGGATCTTTGAAAGCACAACTATCTTCTATAGGGATAGTAGTGCGTTTGTTTAGAGTAGAAACCGCCCCCTCGACCTTGGGGACTGTCTGCCATAAGTCCTTTCTGGGGTCGACCATAGGAAATAATTTCTTAAATATAGGGGGAGGAACAAAAGGTATGCCGGGCCTTTCCCATTCCTTATTTACAATGTCCACCACCCGCTTGGGTATAGGAAAAGCATCGGGGGGCACCGGGACCTCTAGGAACTTGTCCATCTTACATAATTTCTCTGGAATGACCAAATTGTCACAATCATCCAGAGTAGATAACACCTCCTTAAGCAGAGCGCGGAGATGTTCTAATTTAAATTTAAAAGTAATAACATCAGGTTCAGCTTGTTGAGAAATTTTCCCTGAATCTGAAATTTCTCCCGCAGACAAAACCTCCCTCCTGGCCCCTTCAGATTGGTGTGAGGGTATATCAGAACCATTATCATCAGCGTCCTCATGCTCTTCAGTATCTAAAACAGAGCAATCGCGCTTTCTCTGATAAGTGGGCATTTTGGACAAAATGTTTTTAATAGAATTATCCATTACAGCCGTTAATTGTTGCATAGTAAGAAGGATTGGCGCACTAGATGTACTAGGGGCCTCTTGTGTGGGCAAGACTGGTGTAGACACAGAAGGGGATGATGCAGTACCATGCTTACTCCCCTCGCTTGAGGAATCATCTTGGGCAACATCATTATCAGTGGCATCATTGTCCCTACTTTGTTTGGACACTATGTCACATTCATCACATATATTTAAATGGGGAGGAACCTTGGCTTTCAAACATACAGAACATCGTCTATCTGATGGTTCAGACATGTTAACAGGCATAAACTTGATAACAAAGCACAAAAAACGTTTTAAAATAAAACCGTTACTGTCACTTTAAATTTTAAACTGAACACACTTTATTACTGAATATGTGAAAAAGTATGAAGGAATTGTTCAAAATTCACCAAAATTTCACCACAGTGTCTTAAAGCCTTAAAAGTATTGCACACCAAATTTGAAAGCTTTAACTCTTAAAATAACGGAACTGCAGCCGTTTTTACATTTAACCCCTATACAGTCCCTGGTATCTGCTTTGCTGAGACCCAACCAAGCCCAGAGGGGAATACGATACCAAATGACGCCTTCAATAAGCTTTTTCAGTGGTTCTTAGCTCCTCACACATGCATCTGCATGCCTTGCTTTCCAAAAACAACTGCGCATTAGTGGCGCGAAAATGAGGCTCTGCCTATGACTAGAAAAGGCCCCCAGTGAAAAAGGTGTCCAATACAGTGCCTGCCGTTTTTTTAATACATCCCCAAGATTAAAAGAACTATTTATAGTTATAATCCACTAAATATACTTATAAAGTAATCGTTTTAGCCCCAGTCTTTAAAGCCCTTGTGAAGCCCTTTATTCTTATACTAAACTAAGAAAATGGCTTACCGGTTCCCATAGGGAAAATGACAGCTTCCAGCATTACCAAGTCTTGTTAGAAATGTGTCATACCTCAAGCAGCAAAGTCTGCCCACTGTTTCCCCCAACTGAAGTTAATTCATCTCAACAGTCCTGTGTGGAAACAGCCATCGATTTTAGTAACGGTTGCTAAAATCATTTTCCTCTTACAAACAGAAATCTTCATCTCTTTTCTGTTTCAGAGTAAATAGTACATACCAGCACTATTTTAAAATAACAAACTCTTGATTGAAGAATAAAAACTACATTTAAACACCAAAAAACTCTTAACCATCTCTGTGGAGATGTTGCCTGTGCAACGGCAAAGAGAATGACTGGGGTAGGCGGAGCCTAGGAGGGATCATGTGACCAGCTTTGCTGGGCTCTTTGCCATTTCCTGTTGGGGAAGAGAATATCCCACAAGTAAGGATGACGCCGTGGACCGGACACACCTATGTTGGAGAAATAAGGAATTGGAATAGTTGTGCTTTATACAAAAAAATCATAACCACCAAAAAGGGTGGGCCTCATGGACTCTTGCTAATATGAAAGAAATGAATTTATCAGGTAAGTTCTTACATAAATTATGTTTTCTTTCATGTAATTAGCAAGAGTCCATGAGCTAGTGACGTATGGGATAATGACTACCCAAGATGTGGATCTTTCCACGCAAGAGTCACTAGAGAGGGAGGGATAAAATAAAGACAGCCGATTCCTGCTGAAAATAATCCACACCCAAAATAAAGTTTAATGAAAACATAAGCAGAAGATTCAAACTGAAACCGCTGCCTGAAGTACTTTTCTACCAAAAACTGCTTCAGAAGAAGAAAACACATCAAAATGGTAGAATTTAGTAAAAGTATGCAAAGAGGAACAAGTTGCTGCTTTGCAAATCTGATCAACCGAAGCCTCATTCCTAAACGCCCAGGAAGTAGAAACTGACCTAGTAGAATGAGCTGTAATCCTTTGAGGCGGAGTTTTACCCGACTCGACATAAGCATGGTGAATTAAGGATTTCAACCAAGATGCCAAATAAATTGCAGAAGCTTTCTGACCTTTCCTAGAACCGGAAAAGATGACAAATAGACTAGAAGTCTTACGGAAAGACTTAGTAGCCTCAACATAATATTTCAAAGCTCTAACAACATCCAAAGAATGCAACGATTTCTCCTTAGAATTCATAGGATTAGGACATAATGAAGGAACCACAATTTCTCTACTAATATTGTTGGAATTCACAACCTTAGGTAAAAATTCAAAAGAAGTTCGCAACACCGCCTTATCCTGATGAAAAATCAGAAAAGGAGACTCACAAGAAAGAGCAGATAATTCAGAGACTCTTCTGGCAGAAGAGATGGCCAAAAGGAACAAAACTTTCCAAGAAAGTAATTTAATGTCCAATGAATGCATGGGTTCAAAAGGAGGAGCTTGAAGAGCCCTCAGAACCAAATTCAAACTCCAAGGAGGAGAAATTGACTTAATGACAGGTTTTATACGAACCAAAGCTTGTACAAAACAATGAATATCAGGAAGATTAGCAATCTTTCTGTGAAAAAGAACAGAAAGAGCAGAGATTTGTCCTTTCAAGGAACTTGCGGACAAACCTTTATCTAAACCATCCTGAAGAAACTGTAAAATTCTCGGAATTCTAAAAGAATGCCAGGAAAAATGATGAGAAAGACACCAAGAAATATAAGTCTTCCAGACTCTATAATATATCTCTCTAGATACAGATTTACGAGCCTGTAACATAGTATTAATCACAGAGTCAGAGAAACCTCTTTGACCAAGAATCAAGCGTCCAAGCTCCATACCTTTAAATTTAAGGATTTGAGATCCTGATGGAAGAAAGGACCTTGTGACAGAAGGTCTGGTCTTAACAGAAGAGTCCACGGCTGGCAAGAGGCCATCCGGACAAGATCCGCATACCAAAACCTGTGAGGCCATGCTGGAGCTACCAGCAGAACAAACGAGCATTCCTTCAGAATCTTGGAGATTACTCTTGGAAGAAGAACTAGAGGCGGAAAGATATAGGCAGGATGATACTTCCAAGGAAGTGATAATGCATCCACTGCCTCCGCCTGAGGATCCCGGGATCTGGACAGATACCTGGGAAGTTTCTTGTTTAGATGAGAAGCCATCAGATCTATTTCTGGGAGTTCCCACATTTGAACAATCTGAAGAAATACCTCTGGGTGAAGAGACCATTCGCCCGGATGCAACGTTTGGCGACTGAGATAATCCGCTTCCCAATTGTCTATACCTGGGATATGAACCGCAGAGATTAGACAGGAGCTGGATTCCGCCCAAACCAGAATTTGAGATACTTCTTTCATAGCCAGAGGACTGTGAGTCCCTCCTTGATGATTGATGTATGCCACAGTTGTGACATTGTCTGTCTGAAAACAAATGAACGACTCTCTCTTCAGAAGAGGCCAAGACTGAAGAGCTCTGAAAATTGCACGGAGTTCCAAAATATTGATCGGTAATCTCACCTCCTGAGATTCCCAAACCCCTTGTGCCGTCAGAGACCCCCACACAGCTCCCCAACCTGTAAGACTTGCATCTGTTGAGATTATAGTCCAGGTCGGAAGAACAAAAGAAGCCCCCTGAATTAAACGATGGTGATCTGTCCACCACGTTAGAGAATGTCGGACAATCGGTTTTAAAGATATTAATTGAGATATCTTTGTGTAATCCCTGCACCATTGGTTCAGCATACAGAGTTGAAGAGGTCGCATTTGAAAACGAGCAAAGGGGATCGCGTCCGATGCAGCAGTCATAAGACCTAGAATTTCCATGCATAAGGCTACCGAAGGGAATGATTGTGACTGAAGGTTTCGACAAGCTGAAATCAATTTTAGACGTCTCTTGTCTGTCAAAGATAGAGTCATGGACACTGAATCTATCTGGAACCCTAAAAAGGTTACCTTTGTCTGAGGAATCAATGAATTTTTTAGTGAATTGATCCTCCAACCATGATCTTGAAGAAACAACACAAGTCGATTCGTATGAGATTCTGCTAAATGTGAAGACTGAGCAAGTACCAAGATATCGTCCAAATAAGGAAATACCACAATACCCTGTTCTCTGATTACAGACAGAAGGGCACCGAGAACCTTTGTAAAAATTCTTGGAGCTATAGCTAGGCCAAACGGCAGAGCCACAAACTGGTAATGCTTGTCCAGAAAAGAGAATCTCAGGAACTGATAGTGAGCTGGATGAATCGGAATATGCAGATATGCATCCTGTAAATCTATTGTAGACATATAATGCCCTTGCTGAACAAAAGGCAATATAGTCCTTACAGTTACCATTTTGAATGTTGGTATCCTTACATAACGATTCAATATTTTTAGATCCAGAACTGGTCTGAAGGAATTCTCCTTCTTGGGTACAATGAAGAGATTCGAATAAAACC
Organism: Bombina bombina; assembly: GCF_027579735.1. Taxonomy (NCBI): domain Eukaryota; kingdom Metazoa; phylum Chordata; class Amphibia; order Anura; family Bombinatoridae; genus Bombina; species Bombina bombina. The sequence goes on along the minus strand of NC_069502.1, from coordinate 1,112,629,880 downwards.
CCAGCCCCTGTTCCAAAACTGGAACTGGCATAATTACTCCAGCCAACTCTAGATCTGAAACACATTTCAGAAATGCTTGAGCTTTCACTGGGTTTACTGGGACACGGGAAAGAAAAAATCTCTTTGCAGGAGGTCTCATCTTGAAACCAATTCTGTACCCTTCTGAAACAATGTTCTGAATCCAAAGATTGTGAACAGAATTGATCCAAATTTCTTTGAAAAAACGTAATCTGCCCCCTACCAGCTGAGCTGGAATGAGGGCCGCACCTTCATGTGGACTTAGAAGCTGGCTTTGCTTTTCTAGAAGGCTTGGATTTATTCCAGACTGGAGATGGTTTCCAAACTGAAACTGCTCCTGAGGATGAAGGATCAGGCTTTTGTTCTTTGTTGAAACGAAAGGAACGAAAACGATTATTAGCCCTGTTTTTACCTTTAGATTTTTTATCCTGTGGTAAAAAAGTTCCTTTCCCACCAGTAACAGTTGAGATAATAGAATCCAACTGAGAACCAAATAATGTATTACCCTGGAAAGAAAGGGAAAGTAGAGTTGATTTAGAAGACATATCAGCATTCCAAGTTTTAAGCCATAAAGCTCTTCTAGCTAAAATAGCTAGAGACATAAACCTGACATCAACTCTGATAATATCAAAAATGGCATCACAGATAAAATTATTAGCATGTTGAAGAAGAATAATAATATTATGAGAATCATGATCTGTTACTTGTTGCGCTAAAGTTTCCAACCAAAAAGTTGAAGCTGCAGCAACATCAGCCAATGATATAGCAGGTCTAAGAAGATTACCTGAACACAGATAAGCTTTTCTTAGAAAGGATTCAATTTTCCTATCTAAAGGATCCTTAAAGGAAGTACCATCTGCCGTAGGAATAGTAGTACGTTTAGCAAGGGTAGAAATAGCCCCATCAACTTTAGGGATTTTGTCCCAAAACTCTAATCTGTCGGATGGTACAGGATATAATTGCTTAAAACGCTTAGAAGGAGTAAATGAATTACCCAAATTATTCCATTCTCTGGAAATTACTTCAGAAATAGCACCAGGAACAGGAAAAACTTCTGGAATAACCACAGGAGATCTAAAGACCTTGTCTAAACGTTTAGATTTAGTATCAAGAGGACCAGAATCCTCAATTTCTAATGCAATTAGGACTTCTTTAAGTAAAGAACGGATAAATTCCATTTTAAATAAATATGACGATTTATCAGCATCAACCTCTGAGACAGAATCCTCTGTATCAGAAGAATCATTAGAATCAGAATGATGATGTTCATTTAAAAATTCATCTGTATAAAGAGAAGTTTTAAAAGACTTTTTATGTTTACCAGAAGGAGGAATAACAGACATAGCCTTCTTAATGGATTCAGAAACAAAATCTCTTATGTTATCAGGAACACTCTGAACATTAGATGTTGATGGAACTGCAACAGGTAATGGTACTTTACTAAAGGAAATATTTTCTGCATTAACAAGTTTGTCATGACATGTAATACAAACAACAGCTGGAGGAACAACTACCAAAAGTTTACAGCAGATACACTTAGCTTTGGTAGTTCCAGCACCAGGCAACGATTTTCCAGTAGTATCTTCTGACTCAGTTGCAACGTGGGACATCTTGCAATATGTAATAGAAAAAACAACATATAAAGCAAAATTGATCAAATTCCTTAAATGACAGTTTCAGAAATGGGAAAAAATGCCAGTGAACAAGCTTCTAGCAACCAGAAGCAACAAATAATGAGACTTAAATAAAGTGGAGACAAATTTGACGCCCACAATATTTGGCGCCTAAATGCTATTAGCGCCAAAAATGACGCCACATCCGGAACGCCGAAATTTTTGGCGCGAAAAACGTCAAAGATGACGCAACTTCCGGCGACACGTATGACGCCGGAAATAGAAAAAAAAATTTCGCGCCAAGAAAGTCCGCGCCAAGAATAACGCAATAAAATGAAGCATTTTCAGCCCCCGCGAGCCTAACAGCCCACAGGGAAAAGTCAAATTTTAAGGTAAGATAAAAATGATATATTCAAATGCATTATCCCAAATATGAAACTGACTGTCTGAAATAAGGAAATGTTGAACATCCTGAGTCAAGGCAAATAAATGTTTGAATACATATATTTAGAACTTTATAAAAAAGTGCCCAACCATAGCTTTAGAGTGTCACAGAAAATAAGACTTACTTACCCCAGGACACTCATCTACATGTTGTAGAAAGCCAAACCAGTACTGAAACGAGAATCAGCAGAGTTAATGGTATATATAAGAGTATATCGTCGATCTGAAAAGGGAGGTAAGAGATGAATCTCTACGACCGATAACAGAGAACCCATGAAATAGACCCCGTAGAAGGAGATCATTGAATTCAAATAGGCAATACTCTCCTCACATCCCTCTGACATTCACTGCACGCTGAGAGGAAAACCGGGCTCCAACCTGCTGCGGAGCGCATGTCAACGTAGAATCTAGCACAAACTTACTTCACCACCTCCATAGGAGGCAAAGTTTGTAAAACTGATTTGTGGGTGTGGTGAGGGGTGTATTTATAGGCATTTTGAGGTTTGGGAAACTTTGCCCCTCCTGGTAGGAATGTATATCCCATACGTCACTAGCTCATGGACTCTTGCTAATTACATGAAAGAAATTACTTCTATAATTTTTTCTTCATTCTCTTGGTATCTTTTGTTGAAAAGCAGGTGCATAGCTTAGGAGCCAGACCATTATTGGAGCACTTTATGGCAGTAGTTGTGCACAAATGTTATCCTTTTGCAAGAGCACTAGAGGGCAGCACTATTTCCTGCCATGTAGTGCTCCAGATGCCTACCTAGGTATCTCTTCAACACAGAATATCATGAAAACAAAGTAAATGTGATATTAGAAGTAAATTGGAAAGTGTTTTTTTAAATAGTATGCTCTGTCTGAATCACAAAATATTTTTTGGGGGTTCATATCCCTTCAAACTATGACTATGGGCCCCATTGTTCTATGTCACAGGAGGATGAGATTACAGACTTGGGAACCTGTCCTCCCGGCAATGTGGCGAAACAAGCAGCGGACACTGTTCATCCGCTGCTCTTATGTGCTATTGTTTGCAGACGTGAGCCGTCAATGAATATGTTCAGGGGGAGAGGCTAAGAAGCATCGGTCAGGTGATCACTACTTATGGAAAGCTGACTCACAAGGGCTCCATTAGCAGCATTCACTGCTTAGTACATGGAGCCCTATTTATGAGCTCATTGTTATATGCACCCTCAGATTCTAAACCTCTACTTACAATTTCTGTGATTGTTATGTATTATCTCTACATTGAGAATGCTGTCATAACAATGTAATGAAATAACTAGTGATGCACCGAAATGGAAATTCTGGACCGAAACCGAATCCGAAAATCCGGGATGCACTTGGCCGAAAACCGAAACCGATACCGAAAATGTATTTTTTCAAATTATTTTCAAATTATTTTTTTGTTGTTTTTTTTTTGCATAATTAGAGCCAATAAAAAATCCCACACTTTTATTGAAAGTAACACACTAAAATTGGACAAAAATGTTAAAACAATAATATGCTACACAATAATTTTACCAAGAAAAAAAAAAAAAACAGGCAAAAAATGCCATTTTCGACCAAAATGTTTCTGCGACCAAAATTTTGGTGCATCCCTACTTAAAACAATTATAAATATCAATATACTGTATTATTCTTCATTTAGTTCTATGTAACAGAATCATATTTAACAGTTTTTTTTTTTACCAATTATCCAAATAAAGTATAATCCTAGAAAAATCATTATATGCAGAACAGTATGTGAAGTAATAAACTTAAACAGCAGCTCTAGGCTAGCATCAAATTTGAAATATGCTACACAATAATTTTACCGAAACTAACAGGCAAAAAACCCGAAAACCGAAACAGCCAAAAATGCCATTTTCGGCCGAAACTTTCTGCGGCCGAAATTTCGGTGCATCCCTAGAAATAACTTAAATTATGCTTACCTGATAACTTTCTTTTCTTCAGATGGAAAGAGTCCATAGCTGCATTCATTACTTTTGGGAATTCAGAACCTGGCCACCAGGAGGAGGCAAAGACACACCCCAGCCAAAGGCTTAAAGGGACAGTCAACACCAGATTTTGTGTTGTTTTAAAAGATAGATAATCCCTTAATTACCAATTCCCCAGTTTTTGCATAACCAACACAGTTATAATTATACACGTTTTACCTCTGTAATTACCTTGTAGCAAAGCCTCAGCAGACTGCCCCCTTATTTTAGTTATTTTGACAGACTTGCATTTTAGCCAATCAGAGCTGTCTCCATGGTAAATTCACATGCATGAGCTCAATGTTATCTATATGAAACACGTGAACTAATGCACTCTAGTGGTGAAAAACTATCAAAATGCATTTAGATTAGAGGTGGCCTTCAAGGTCTAAGAAATTAGCATGAACCTCCTAGGTTTAGCTTTCAACTAAGAATACCAAGAGAACAAAGCAAAATTGGTGATAAAAGTAAATTGGAAAGTTGTTTAAAATTACATGCCCTATTTGAAACATGAAAGTTTTTTTGTACTGGACTGTCCCTTTAAATACCTCCCCCACTTCCCTCATCTCCCTGTCAATCTGCCAAGGTAACAAGGAACAGTAGAAGAAATATCAGGGTGAAAGGGTGCCAGAAGAACACAAATAACAGACGTCCCACAGAAAAAATACGGGTGGGGAGCTGTGGACTCTTTCCATCTGAAGAAAATAAAATTATCAGGTAAGCATAATTTAAGTTTTTCTTTATAAATGGAAAGAGTCCACAGCTGCATTTATTACTTTTGGGAAAACAATACCCAAGCTATAGAGGACACTGAATGCAAAAACGGGAGGGTACAAGAGGCGGCCCATTCTGAGGGCATCAGGACTGAAAAACCTAACCCAACAACATCCCACTTCGTCCGAAGCCGAGAACAACTTTGAAAAAAAAAAAGAAAGGAAAAGGCCCAAGGACCCTGACCGCACACATATTCCACAAGCATTGCTAGAGACCGCAGGAACTAGACTTGACTGAGTCAACAGCCTCCAGGAGACACCGTTGCCCAGCAGTCGGTCTCCAAACAACACACCCCGTACTAAAGAAAGGGAACAAGCTACCATATTCTTCCACATAGAAGAAAAGACACAGAGAAAATATGAATATTCTTGTAAAGCACAGCTAATCCCCCTTAAGGGACTCAAGGCGCTGCTCATCTTATCAACCTCAAAAGAAGGAAGGCTGAGTAGACCTTGCCGGGGATCGAACTTGCAACCCTCGGTTTGCTACAGTGCAGAGTAGCCACAGTGCATTAGTATGCTGAGCTAGCTGTCCAGCTAGCATAAGGAGCTCCAGACCAACAGAGACCAACCAGTCTCATAGAAACAAGGGGAGGCAACGCCCAGACCCCAGAAATACAGAAACCACGGAATAAGGCCGGTAGTCTGAGGCTCTTCCCCTACAATAGTGCAACCGCAATCTAAAAAACAACTGAAGACGAAGGTCCCCAAGTCACAAAAAGGTAGCTCAGAATACCGAAATATTCAGAAACTAAACCTCATGCAGCAAGCTCAGGTAGGTCTAACGAACAGCACCTGAAGCAAAAACACTACACGCTGCAGTCATGTAAAAATGACTCTGAAACTTAAATACTTGCAGGGCAAGCAGAAAGCAGCTGAAGATAGGATCCTTCAGATTGCTAAGTATCCACTAACCAGCGGATAACGTTGCAGGCTATTTAAGAGCCGCCAGTCCTTCCCACAAACCTTGAACATGGAGAAAGGATAAACCTCAAGAGGCTTACTGTACCTCGAATGCTCAGAGGACGAATTTAGCAGAGCAACAGATCCTACTCAAACACCGGACCAGCCCAAGCAACAGACATGTCTGATAGACTGCGGGGACAGAGAGACCCCAACCACAAGCCCCCAGGGAATAGAAAGAAAAAGGGGGGACTCATCCACCCCAACAGAGCTTGGGTGCCAACCCAATCCGCTCTTCCAAAATAAGGCACTCCCAAGGAGAACCCACTGGGACCTGGAACAGAGAAAAGTGCAATAGATCCATAGGAAGACCTGTCACAGCTCTCTTAGACAGTCTCTACATAGAGAGATCAAATTCCAACAGGTGGAACAGAGCCCAAAGAGCAGCAGATGCTGCCCCTTACAGAAATAAGCCACCTGGATCCAACCTTCTACACACAGGGCAGGACAAAGACCCTCCAGAGAGAGGAAACCCCAGCTCATAAGGAAGACCAACTAACCCCTTAAAAGGGAATGGCACAGATAAGAACAGTGTACATGTCCACAAGACATGAAGCCATAGTATGATCAAAACACGGACCAAATGAAAAAATCATCCAGACACCACTGTTGACCCAACAGAGAAAAAACTCCCCATAAAGTGGAGCACACTCCGTCCGAAGTACAAGTCAGGCCTTAAAGATTATAACCAGTACCCGAAGGTGGATGTGAACTCTGGCCTTCCTGCTTGCAAGCCCAATGAACTAGCCCCTATGTTGCAACAAAGGGTCCCTGAATAAACTGGGTCATCCCGAACCAGTCCACAGGATCATAAGTCTCCAGACATCCAAGAAGGAGCCAAGACAAGAACCCTGGACCCGGGGCCCAGAATCGTCCTAGAACGAACGACACCAGGGAACACAAGATACCCCGTCTGAAGCAGACTCAGGGGATGAGAACCAGGAAACCCGGAGAATGGGTACAGGACTCACTCGTAATTCCCAGCCCAAAGGGAAGAGAACACCATCAGCCAGAGATCAACACCCCCCCAACAAGGTGCTAGGCCTCGACAAAGTCACGCAATTTCTCTAGAGCCCAAAGGCCCCAAGGGCAACTTTAAGAGAAATGAGAACGAGAACAGAGTCACTCAAAAGAGAATAGAAAGAAAGGCTAGTCTCCATAATTCTTTCAGATTAATGTTCCAGAGGACCACACCAAAGGGAGAAGAATACAAAGCATCCCGAACCCAAGAAGAAAAACATCCCCTAAGCAAAAAGCTTGGAAAAAGAGACAACACCTCCTATCGCCCCTGATATGGAGACGACTAACTTCCGAAGACAGAGCCTCACGGCCTTCACTTCCTAATTGAGCAGCCAAAGCCGGCAGAAAAAATGGACGAAGTCAAGAAAGTCTCGACCTAAAGGAAGAGAACCTCTAAAAGGAACAAATCCTAAAAGGACACTTCCAAAGAGACCATGAAAGGCAAAACCATAAGAACGGCAATATGAAGGACCTAAATCCTCCAAGCCTCCAACCCACAACGGGAAGGAACACTCTAGTTCCCGGAAAAATCGGAAACGACTGAGCATGTCGCCGCGGATCTCAACGGAGTCCCGGACCACTAACTTGAAAGGCGAATGAGGACTGAACCAATCCCCCATGCCCCTAAGCAACAACAGACCCTCAAGTCCTCTCAGGATGCTAGTTGAAGCTTGTAAAATAAAACAAGTAAACAACACAAATCCCATTATGTCTATGCATGCAAGCCAGTCAAAGATTAAGACTGAGAATCCCCAGACCCATTAAGAGTGGGATCCTCCAGCAACGCCAAAAACATGCCTTAGTAGAACACAAAGGCGCACCAGTCTATAACGAAAGGCGCAACATACCTCCGCTGGGACAAAAGAAAAAAGGTTGACCCCCTGAGGCCTATGGGGCAGTTGCTCCCCCGGAGGGCTGAACTGGACCAGGCGAGCCCATGTCTGACGAGCCACGGTTAATAGAAAACGGAGAATATCGTAAGCACACTCCCAGGAGGTGTAGATGCGCCAGCGCCAAAGATATGGCCATGCGGAACCTTGTCGTAACCTCTGGTGGGAACAGGCCACACTCCCTAGAAGTATAAGTAGCGTTTGGGTTACCTGCATGTGTAGTAAGAGTTGGTGGTAGGGAACTCGTCTCGTGAGAAATAGATGGCTCAGTGGGCACCTGATTCCCCGATCCCGAGGAACAGAGCACTCTAAAATGGCATTTGAAACATAACTGATGGGCATGTATCACCCGGGCCAATTCATATTCTTCACAAGAAGTAGAGTCTGAATCAGAGACATCCGTCTCCAAAAAATCAGAATCCTCCATAACTGGGACACTGATTAAAAAAATGGACCAATAAGAAAAATCTAAACGGCACCTTACACCCCCAATGGCTGGGGCACTTGCTACCTCCAGAGAACCAGACACCAGCGGGCCAGGATTTCTCCATCGCCACACGGTCAGGAAAGTGGAAACGGAGTCACAAGGTAAACCGTGCCGTCCATGCAAAAGCATGCCTGACCGTAAAGGCCACGTCAGTAGAGATAGGTCGTTATGTTCCAAAATAGCCATGAGCCGAAGCAACACTACACAGTAGCAGACAGAATCACACAACAAACATGATTATAAACCCCCCGCCTGTTCAATAACTCCCCTCAGGAGATATTAACCCTTGATTCCTAGATACAAAAAGGAGCCTCACTATGACCCTATGTTCAAGTTATCTCCGAAAGGTTGTAGCCCCTCTTGGATAAACAGTTGTAATTACAATACATCCATGATAAAAGTAAAATGAAACGATCTTACCGGAATCTACGACGTGGAAAAGGAACACGGCCCTTCAAGTGTGACAGATAGTAGCGTCGCTTCTGCCATGGACTTGAGAGAAAAAAGCAGGCAGCAAAACTTGTCAACGCTGATTGCTTGTGGAGCTGTTAATATGAGTCGGGATGGTTTCGCAGAAGGACTCTCCCTGCATCTTCGGACTCTAACTTTCACCCATGCTCTCACTGAGAGGTTGACAGGACTATTTAAAACTCCAGTCCCAAGCCGAAGAGTACTACCCTCCATAAGAGGCTATCGAAAACTTCTGAAACTTCTCTGCCAACCTCCTGGGATGAAAGGCAAAGAATGAGAGGGGGATGACGGAAGTGGGGGAGGTGTTTAAGCCTTTGGCTGGGGTGTCTTTGCCTCCTCCTGGTAGCCAGGTTCTGAATTCCCAAAAGTAATGAATGCAGCTATGAACTCTTTCCATTCATGAAGTAAATAGTAAATTATTAAAGGGATACTAAACCCAAATTTTTTCATTCATATTTTAAGCAACTTTCTAATTTACTCCTATTATCAATTTTTCTTCGTTCTCTTGCAATTTTTATTTGAAAATGCAGAAATCTAAGCTACATTTAGCCACCAATCTGCAAGCGCAACCCAGGTTCTGAACCAAAAATGGGCCAGCTCTTAAGATTACAATCTAGCTTTTCAAATAAAGCTAACAAGAGAACAAAGAAAAATTGATAATAGGAGAAAATTAGAAAGTTGTTTAAAATTGCATTCTCTATCTGAATCATGAAAAAAATGGGGTTAGTATCCCTTTAAGTGTAGCGTAATCTAGATATTTTATTCCATACACAAAAATAGTTGTTACTTTGGTTCATTAGAATGTTACAGTGTCATACAAACCATCTATTTGCTCTTAGATTTTATTAACCTTTTGAAACACAAAAAAATAATTTGCCACCTATTTATAAAATGTAAGCATATTTTTAAGAAATCCTATAGAAATCCATCAATTATTACAATAAAACATGCTAGCTTTTCTATTAAACAATTGTCTGATTTTTTTTAATCTTCACCACATTTCACTATTAGTTTAGCTTAAAAGGGATAGTCTAGTCAAAAATAAATTTTCATGATTTAGATAGAGAATTCCATTTTAAGCAACTTTCTAATTTACTCCTATAATCAATTTTTCTTTGTTCTCTTGGTATCTTTATTTTAAAAAGCTGGAAAGTAAGCTTAGGAGCCGGCCCATTTTTGGTTCAGAACCTAGGTAGCACTTGCTGATTGGATTGCTACATTTAGACACCAATCAGCAAGTGCTACCCATGTGCTAAACCAAAAATGGGTTGGCTTCTAAGCTTACATTCCAACTTTTTAAAATAAAGATACCAAGAGAACGAAGAAAAATTAATAGGAGTAAATTAGAAAGTTGCTTAAAATTGCATGCTCTATCTGAAACATGAAAGAAAATATCTCACTATACTATCCCTTTAAAAGAGGAAAAACAGCATGCTTAACGGGACACTCAAGTCAAAAATAAACTTTCATGATTCATATAGAGCATGCATTTTTAAACAATTTTCCAATTTACTTTCATTAGCAAAATGTGCACACTCTTTTTATAATTTACACTTTTTAAATCACCAACTCCTACTGAGCATGTGCAAGAATTAACAGAATATACGTATATGCATTTGTGATTGGCTGATGGCTGTCACATGATACAGGGGAAAATAGACATAACTAAAATTTGGCGGAAAAAAAATCTATGATTCATTTGAAGTTCAGACTTAGTGCTATTGCATTGTCTTTTTATCATGCATTTGGTCATTTAAAGTGATGGTAAATCCTAGTGTTTCAAAAACGCTAGGATTTACCAGTACTAAAAATAAAGGTGACCTTCCACCTCTTAGCACGGCTACTGGCTAAGAGGGGGAAACTTCACCTCATTAAAAACAGAGCTGTGCCATGGGCGGCCGGAGTCACTTAGGATAGCGCTGAAGCCATGGCGAAATAAAGGGAACTTTCACACCTTTTTTTTTTAACTGATGAATGAAAGTCGCTTTTATTTTTAGTGCTGGTAGAGCCTAGTGTTTTTGAAACACTAGGATTTACCATCACTTTAAATCTGTCAAAATAAAGCTTTTTTAAACATTTAAAGTGCATGTAAAGTGAAAACTATCACCCTTCGTCATATTATGCATCTACTAAAATAAATAGGACTTTAATTAATGATTTCTTTTTATATCGCATCCTAATTCACAAAATCAATCTATTTACCAAATATAATAAGCCGTGATTCCTCCGCCCGCCATTTTATCCCTCAATTCACAAGTGATTGACATTTCAGTCTTCTAATCCGCAGTTGCACCCCGTGGCGTTCAGCCCCTTTACTGTAACGTCACGCGATGCTTCTGCGCATGCCTTTTTGACTCCCAGAACTATTTGGATACAAAGCGCATCCACGGCATGCATGCGCTACACAGACACTCACTAATTTTCACAAATAATACCCTCTTCATTCAGTAACGCATGCGCATATCTACTAACGATGTAGACACGCATGCGCAAATTGAGCACTCCACGGGGACGCGTGTAGACACGCATGCGCAAATTAAGTACTACACGCTTGTAATAGAGTGTGCGGGACCGCTCTTTACGTCAGGGACTAGAAAAGAAGGAAGTAGAGGATGGGAGGAGCTGCTCGCAAAAACGGAGCTAAGTGATAATATAAAATATTACAGAAATAAAAATATTTACAAAAAAAAATAAAAACATAATTTATGCTTACCTGATAAATTCCTTTCTCCTGTAGTGTAGTCAGTCCACGGGTCATCCATTACTTATGGGATTATATCTCCTCCCTAACAGGAAGTGCAAGAGGATCACCCAAGCAGAGCTGCTATATAGCTCCTCCCCTCTACGTCATACCCAGTCATTAGACCGAAACCAAACGAGAAAGGAGAAACTATAGGGTGCAGTGGTGACTGGAGTTTAATTTAAAATTTAGACCTGCCGTAAAAACAGGGCGGGCCGTGGACTGACTACACTACAGGAGAAAGGAATTTATCAGGTAAGCATAAATTATGTTTTCTCCTGTTAAGTGTAGTCAGTCCACGGGTCATCCATTACTTATGGGATACCAATACCAAAGCTAAAAGTACACGGATGACGGGAGGGACAGGCAGGATCTTTACACGGAAGGAACCACTGCCTGTAGAACCTTTCTCCCAAAAACAGCCTCCGAAGAAGCAAAAGTGTCAAATTTGTAAAATTTCGAAAAAGTGTGAAGTGAAGACCAAGTTGCAGCCTTGCAAATCTGTTCAACAGAGGCCTCATTTTTAAAGGCCCAAGTGGAAGCCACAGCTCTAGTAGAATGAGCTGTAATTCATTCAGGAGGCTGCTGTCCAGCAGTCTCATAGGCTAAACGTATTATGCTACGAAGCCAGAAAGAGAGAGAGGTAGCCGAAGCTTTTTGACCTCTCCTCTGTCCAGAATAAACGACAAACAGGGAAGAAGTTTGGCGAAAATCTTTAGTTGCCTGCAAATAAAATTTCAGGGCACGGACGACGTCCAGATTGTGCAGAAGTCGTTCCTTCTTTGAAGAAGGGTTAGGGCACAATGATGGAACAACAATCTCTTGATTGATATTCCTGTTAGTGACTACCTTAGGTAAGAACCCAGGTTTAGTACGCAGAACTACCTTGTCTGAATGAAAAATCAGATAAGGAGAATCACAATGTAAGGCCGATAACTCAGAGACTCTTCGAGCCGAGGAAATAGCCATTAAAAACAGAACTTTCCAAGATAACAGCTTGATATCAATGGAATGAAGGGGTTCAAACGGAACACCCTGCAAAACGTTAAGAACTAAGTTTAAGCTCCACGGCGTAGCAACAGTCTTAAACACAGGCTTAATCCTGGCCAAAGCCTGACAAAAAGCCTGAACGTCTGGAACTTCTGACAGACGTTTGTGTAAAAGGATAGACAGAGCTGAGATCTGTCCCTTTAACGAACTAGCAGATAAACCCTTTTCTAAACCTTCTTGTAGAAAAGACAATATCCTAGGAATCCTAACCTTACTCCATGAGTAACTCTTGGATTCGCACCAATGTAAGTATTTACGCCATATTTTATGGTAAATTTTCCTGGTAACAGGTTTCCTAGCCTGTATTAAGGTATCAATCACTGACTCCGAGAATCCCCGCTTTGATAGAATCAAGCGTTCAATCTCCATGCAGTCAGCCTCAGAGAAATTAGATTTGGATGTTTGAAAGGACCCTGAATCAGAAGGTCCTGTTTCAGAGGTAGAGACCAAGGTGGACAGGACGACATGTCCACTAGATCTGCATACCAGGTCCTGCATGGCCACGCAGGCGCTATTAGAATTATCGATGCTCTCTCCTGTTTGATCCTGGCAATCAATCGAGGAAGCATCGGGAAGGGTGGAAACACATAAGCCATGTTGAAAACCCAAGGTGCTGTCAGAGCATCTATCAGTACAGCTCCCGGGTCCCTGGACCTGGATCCGTAACAAGGAAGCTTGGCGTTCTGGCAAGACGCCATGAGATCCAGATCTGGTTTGCCCCAACGCTGAAGCAGTTGGGCAAACACCTCCGGATGAAGTTCCCACTCCCCCGGATGAAAAGTCTGGCGACTTAGGAAATCCGCCTCCCAGTTCTCCACGCCTGGGATGTGGATCGCTCACAGGTGGCAAGAGTGAGACTCTGCCCAGCGAATTATCTTTGAGACTTCCATCATCGCTAGGGAACTCCTTGTCCCTCCCTGATGGTTGATGTAAGCCACAGTCGTGATGTTGTCCGGCTGAAACCTGATGAACCTCAGAGTTGCTAACTGAGGCCAAGCCAGAAGGGCATTGAAAACTGCTCTTAATTCCAGAATGTTTATTGGAAGGAGTCTCTCCTCCTGAGTCCATGATCCCTGAGCCTTCAGGGAATTCCAGACAGTGCCCCAACCTAGCAGGCTGGCGTCTGTTGTTACAATCGTCCAATCTGGCCTGCTGAAGGGCATCCCCCTGGACAGATGTGGCCGAGAAAGCCACCATAGAAGAGAATCTCTGGTCTCTTGATCCAGATTCAGCATAGGGGACAAATCTGAGTAATCCCCATTCCACTGACTTAGCATGCACAATTGCAGTGGTCTGAGATGCAGGCGTGCAAAAGGTACTATGTCCATTGCCGCTACCATTAAGCCGATTACCTCCATGCATTGAGCCACTGACGGGTGTTGAATAGAATGAAGGACAGGGCAAGCATTTAGAAGTTTTGTTAACCTGTCCTCTGTCAGGTAAATTTTCATTTTTACAGAATCTATAAGAGTCCCCAAGAAGGGAACTCTTGTGAGTGGCAATAGAGAACTCTTTTCTACGTTCACCTTCCACCCATGCGACCTTAGAAATGCCAGAACTAACTCTGTATGAGACTTGGCAGTTTGGAAACTTGACGCTTGTATCAGAATGTCGTCTTGGTACGGAGCTACCGATATTCCTTGCGGTCTTAGTACCGCCAGAAGAGAGCCCAGAACCTTTGTAAAGATTCTTGGAGCCGTAGCTAACCCGAAGGGAAGAGCTACAAACTGGTAATGCCTGTTTAGGAAGGCAAACCTTAGGTACCGATAATGATCCTTGTGAATCGGTATGTGAAGGTAGGCATCCTTTAAATCCACTGTGGTCATGTACTGACCCTTTTGGATCATAGGTAAGATTGTCCGAATAGTTTCCATTTTGAACGATGGAACTCTTAGGAATTTGTTTAGGATCTTTAAGTCCAAGATTGGTCTGAAGGTTCCCTCTTTTTTGGGAACCACAAACAGATTTGAGTAAAACCCTTGTCCGTGTTCCGACCGCGGAACTGGGTGGATCACTCCCATTAGTAAAAGGTCTTGTACACAGCGTAGAAACGCCTCTTTCTTTATCTGGTTTGCTGACAACCTTGAAAGATGAAATCTCCCTTTTGGAGGAGAAGCTTTGAAGTCCAGAAGATATCCCTGAGATATGATCTCTAACGCCCAGGGATCCTGGACATCTCTTGCCCAAGCCTGGGCGAAGAGAGAAAGTCTGCCCCCCACTAGATCCGTTTCCAGATCGGGGGCCCTCACTTCATGCTGTCTTAGGGGCAGCAGCAGGCTTTCTGGCCTGCTTGCCCTTGTTCCAGGACTGGTTAGGTTTCCAGCCCTGTCTGTAGCAAGCAACAGTTCCTTCCTGTTTTGGAGCGGAGGAAGTTGATGCTGCTCCTGCCTTGAAGTTACAAAAGGCACGAAAATTAGACTGTTTAGCCCTTGGTTTGGCTCTGTCTTGAGGCAGGGAATGGCCCTTACCTCCAGTAATGTCAGCGATAATTTCTTTCAAACCGGGCCCGAATAATGTCTGCCCTTTGAAAGGTATGTTAAGCAATTTAGATTTAGAAGTCACATCGGCTGACCAGGATTTAAGCCACAGCGCTCTGCGCGCTTGAATGGCGAATCCGGAGTTCTTAGCCGTAAGCTTAGTTAAGTGTACTACGGCATCAGAAATAAATGAATTAGCTAGCTTAAGGACTTTAAGCTTGTCTATAATCTCATCCAATGGAGCTGAGCTAATGGTCTCTTCCAGAGACTCAAACCAGAATGCCGCCGCAGCCGTGATAGGTGCAATGCATGCAAGGGGTTGTAATATAAAACCTTGTTGAACAAACATTTTCTTAAGGTAACCCTCTAACTTTTTATCCATTGGATCTGAAAAAGCACAGCTATCCTCCACCGGGATAGTGGTGCGCTTAGCCAGAGTAGAAACTGCTCCCTCCACCTTAGGGACCGTCTGCCATAAGTCCCGTGTGGTGGCGTCTATTGGAAACATTTTTCTAAATATAGGAGGGGGTGAAAAAGGCACACCGGGTCTATCCCACAATTTCTGTAAGCCTTTTAGGAATAGGAAAAACGTCAGTACACGTCGGTACCGCAAAATATTTATCCAGCCTACATATTTTCTCTGGAATTGCAACCGTGTTACAATCATTCAGAGCCGCTAATACCTCCCCTAGTAATACACGGAGGTTCTCAAGCTTAAATTTAAAATTTGAAATGTCTGAGTCCAGTTTACTTGGATCAGATCCGTCACCCACAGAATGAAGCTCTCCGTCCTCATGTTCTGCAAATTGTGACGCAGTATCAGACATGGCTCTATTATTATTAGCGCACTCTGTTCTTACCCCAGAGTGATCGCGTTTACCCCTAAATTCTGGCAATTTAGATAGTACTTCAGTCATAACATTAGCCATGTCTTTCAAAGTGATTTGTATGGGCCGCCCTGATGTACTTGGCGCCACAATATCACGCACCTCCTGAGCGGGAGGCGAAGGTACTGACACGTGAGGAGAGTTAGTCGGCATAACTTCCCCCTCGTTGTCTGGTGAAATTTTCTTTACATGTACAGATTGGCTTTTATTTAAAGTAGCATCAATGCAATTAGTACACAAATTTCTATTGGGCTCCACATTGGCCTTTAAACATATTGCACAAAGAGATTCATCTGTGTCAGACATGTTTAAACAAACTAGCAATGAGACTAGCAAGCTTGGAAAATACTTTTCAAATAAATTTACAAGCAATATAAAAAACGTTACTGTGCCTTTAAGAAGCACAAAAAACTGTCACAGTTGAAATAACAATGAACCAAATTAGTTATAGCAACCAAATTTTCACAGTAAATGTATTAAGTTAGCAAAGGATTGCACCCACCAGCAAATGGATGATTAACCCCTTAGTACCTATCACAGTCAAAACACAGTCTCACAGGTCTGCTGTGAGTGATTACCTCCCTCAAAACTAGTTTTGGAGACCCCTGGGCTCTGTAGAGACGTCCTGGATCATGGAGGAAGAAATAGGAAGACTGTGACTGAATTTTTACTGCGCAATAAAGCGCTAAAATAGGCCCCTCCCACTCATAATACAACAGTGGGGAAGCTCAGTAAACTGATTTTATTCATAAACAAACGACAGCCATGTGGTAAAAATCATGCCCATAAAGTTTTATCACCAAGTACCTCAGAAAAAAACGATTAACATGCCAGTAAACGTTTAAAAATAAAATTATGAAATGTTATTAATAAGCCTGCTGCTAGTCGCTTTCACTGCAGTGGAGGCTCAAATATAACTTAAATGTATACAGTATTTCCTTAGTGAAGTTCCATTCCCTAGAAATACCTCAGTGTAAACATACATACATATCAGCCTGATACCAGTCGCTACTACTGCATTTAAGGCTGCACTTACATTACATCGGTATTAGCAGTATTTTCTCAGTCAATTCCATTCCTTAGAAAATAATATACTGCAACATACCTCCTTGCAGGTGAACCCTGCCTGCTGTCCCCTGTTCTGAAGTTACCTCACTCCTCAGAATGGCCGAGAACAGCAAATGGATCTTAGTTACGACCGCTAAGATCATACACAAACTCAGGTAGATTCTTCTTCTAATGCTGCCTGAGAAAAAACAACACACTCCGGTGCTGTTTAAAATAACAAACTTTTGATTGAAGAAATAAAAACTAAGTTTAACAACCACAGTCCTCTCACACGTCCTATCTATTAGTTAGGTGAAAGAGAATGACTGGGTATGACGTAGAGGGGAGGAGCTATATAGCAGCTCTGCTTGGGTGATCCTCTTGCACTTCCTGTTAGGGAGGAGATATAATCCCATAAGAAATGGATGACCCGTGGACTGACTACACTTAACAGGAGAAATGGCGGTTTAACTAAAGAAGTGGTTCTGAATTAGCAGTGAATACAAACTATCAGAAAATTTACATTCACTTTAACTATTACCCCACTACATCAGCTACAGAATTGTTCTGCAGGTTGCTGTGATATATTGATTTAAATAATTATTTTGTATTATTATTAAAATCACTGAAAATCAATTATAAGTAGAACTGCCGTTTATTATTTTTAAAAATAATTAAAAAAAAAACTTTACCAACAATTTGAATTAGAAAAATTCATACAAAATACTGTCATAATTAATAATAATCAAATTACTGCATAATCTTTAAATTAAAAATTATATACTCACAATAATTCAGCAAGTAAAATAATCTAGTAATCTACAATAAAACATAATTGGTCAGATTACGAGTGGTGCGCCATCGTCTGCACGCAAGCGATATCAGATTTTTATATATGTATTTAAATATTTACAGACGTACAGTATATACACATATGTATAAATATATACTTTATATATATATATATATATATATATATATATATATGCATTGGAGCCCTTTGCTGTCAAGTAGATGTAAAAACGTAAAAACATTAATGTAATATTCATATTTAATAAAGGTTTTAACTATGTATTTACTGTAAATATTTCACATTCTAATGTTCTGGACGTAGCAGAATATGTTCTAAGTATTTATAAATAGATATTCCTATATATATATATATATATATATATATATATATACAGATATATATATATATATATATCTGTATATATCTATACCTATATATAATCATTTACATCTATAAATATATATTGTCCCAAATTAGCATCAGATATATATAGAAATATGTATTAAGAGAACATATCATTATATGTGAAAAACATTGGAATGTGAAATATTCATATTTTCATATTGGGTTAGCGCACTTGAGAATAGGTTAAAACAAATTAGTTGTGTATATGAAAAAAGTGCAGTAACTTTTGGTAAATATAAATATAATAACATACGGCTAGATTTAGAGTTTTGTCGGTAACGACCCGAAAATCTAACGCCTGCTTTTTTCTGGCAGCACCATAAAAATAACTCTGGTATTGAGAGTCCACATAAAGGCTGCGTTAGGCTCCAAAAAAGGAGCGTAGAGCATATTTAACGCAGCTTCAACTCTCGATACCAGAGTTGCTTACGCAAGCGGCCAGCCTCAAAAACGTGCTCGTGCACGATTCCCCCATAGAAAACAATGGGGCTGTTTGAGCTGAAAAAAAACCTAACACCTGCAAAAAAGCCGCGTTCAGCTCCTAACGCAGCCCCATTGTTTGCTATGCGGAAACACTTCCTACGTCTGCACCTAACACTCTAACATGTACCCCGAGTCTAAACACCCCTAACCTTACACTTATTAACCCCTAATCTGACGCCCCCGCTATCGCTGACCCCTGCATATTATTATTAACCCCTAATCTGCTGCTCCGTAAACCGCCGCTACTTACATTATCCCTATGTACCCCTAATCTGCTGCCCTAACATCGCCGACCCCTATATTATATTTATTATATTTATTATATTTATTAACCCCTAATCTGCCCCCCACAACGTCGTCTCCACCTGCCTACACTTATTAACCCCTAATCTGCCGAGCGGACCTGAGCGCTACTATAATAAAGTTATTAACCCCTAATCCGCCTCACTAACCCTATAATAAATAGTATTAACCCCTAATCTGCCCTCCCTAACATCGCCGACACCTAACTTCAATTATTAACCCCTAATCTGCCGACTGGAGCTCACCGCTATTCTAATAAATGTATTAACCCCTAAAGCTAAGTCTAACCCTAACACTAACACCCCCCTAAGTTAAATATAATTTACATCTAACGAAATTAATTATCTCTTATTAAATAAATTATTCCTATTTAAAGCTAAATACTTACCTGTAAAATAAATCCTAATATAGCTACAATATAAATTATAATTATATTATAGCTATTTTAGGATTAATATTTATTTTACAGGCAACTTTGTAATTATTTTAACTATGTACAATAGCTATTAAATAGTTAAGAACTATTTAATAGTTACCTAGTTAAAATAATTACAAAATTACCTGTAAAATAAATCCTAACCTAAGTTACAATTAAACCTAACACTATACTATCATTAAATTAATTAAATAAAATACCTACAATTACCTACAATTAAACCTAACACTACACTATCAATAAATAAATTAAATACAATTCCTACAAATAACTACAATGAAATAAACTAACTAAAGTACAAAAAATAAAAAAGAACTAAGTTACAAAAAATAAAAAAATATTTACAAACATAAGAAAAATATTACAACAATTTTAAACTAATTACACCTACTCTAAGCCCCCTAATAAAATAACAAAGACCCCCAAAATAAAAAATGCCCTACCCTATTCTAAATTACTAAAGTTCAAAGCTCTTTTACCTTACCAGCCCTGAACAGGGCCCTTTGCGGGGCATGCCCCAAGAAGTTCAGCTCTGTTGCCTGTAAAAAAAAACATACAATACCCCCCCCCCAACATTACAACCCACCACCCACATACCCCTAATCTAACCCAAACCCCCCTTAAATAAACCTAACACTAAGCCCCTGAAGATCATCCTACCTTGTCTTCACCTCACCAGGTATCACCGATCCGTCCTGGCTCCAAAATCTTCATCCAACCCAAGCGGGGGCTGGCGATCCATCATCCGGTGGCTGAAGAGGTCCAGAAGAGGCTCCAAAGTCTTCATCCTATCCGGGAAGAAGAGGCAATCCGGACAACCATCTTGATCCAAGCGGCATCTTCTATCTTCATCCGATGACGACCGGCTCCATCCTGAAGACCTCCACCGCGGACCCATCTTCTTCCGGCGACGTCCAACTGAAGAATGACGGTTCCTTTAAGGGACGTCATCCAAGATGGCGTCCCTCGAATTCCGATTGGCTGATAGGATTCTATCAGCCAATCGGAATTAAGGTAGGAATATTCTGATTGGCTGATGGAATCAGCCAATCAGAATCAAGTTCAATCCGATTGGCTGATCCAATCAGCCAATCAGATTGAGCTCGCATTCTATTGGCTGTTCCGATCAGCCAATAGAATGCAAGCTCAATTTTTTGAGTGACTCCAAATACCGGAGGTAGCCTAAAACCAGCGTTAGGAGCCTCTAACGCTGGGTTTCACGGCTAACGCCAAACTCTAAATCTAGGCCATAGTTTAATGAAGCTATTATCACTAGATAACTAGTTTGCTAAAGCCTATCACCATTGTGCAGTCCCAGAAAATATCAGTCATATAATCTGTATTTCCTCATCAACTTGGAATTGGACACCATCTGTTATAAATGCATGGCTTTTACAGGGACTTAAAAGTCAAAATTAAAATGTCATGATTCGGATAGAGCAAGCAGTTTTAAACAACTTTTCAATTTACTTCTATTATGTAATTTGAGTCATTCTCTTAGAATCGTTTGTTGATAAAAGCAGACCCGGGTAAGCTCAGGAGCAGCAACGCACTACTGGGAGCTATTTGCCGATTGGTGGTAGCACATATACGCCTCTTGTCATTGGTTCACCTGATGTGTTGAGCTAGGTCCCAGTGGTGTATTGATGCTCAACAAAGGATACCAAGAGAATGAAGCACATTTGATAATAGAAGTAAATTGGAAAGTTGTTGAGTTTCATGTCCCTCTAATTAAAGTAGACTAAAAAGGATCTTAACTAAATATATTATTTATAAATATTGCAAACCCTGTAGCATAATGCAACATTTGCACAATACATATCTTGGTGACAAATTAAAGGGACAGTCTGGTCAAAATTGAAATGCACATAGATGAATTACATCTTTGAATAGACACATATTTGCAATACACATGTAGTGTTGGAAACGGCACAGAGATTAGTGAAGACTAGGTCTATGGAGTTGCCTTCACAGTGGGTTGGAGATGTTGTCCACTGGGACAGGCCAAAAGAGGTGGTAAGGGATAGAAGTTTAGAGGCAGCAGGCATGTTAGGATTATTAACGGGTATGTTGAAGTCCCCTAAGATGAGAGAAGGGACATTACAAGAAAAAAAATGTGGAAGCCAGGCTTCAAAGTGGTCCAGAAATTGTGATGCTGGGCCAGAGATAACTGCAACATGAAGAGCTACAGGGGAGAAGAGGCAGAAAGCATTAACTTCAAAAGATGAGAAGGAAAGAGAGGGGGTGAAGGAATGCAGTGAAAGGTACTGTGTGGAGAAAGGAGAATTCCTACTCCCCTACTTTTTTGTCTCCTAGTCTGGGAGTGTGACTGAAGTGCAGGCCGCCATAGGACAGAGAGGCTACAGCAGTTGTGTTAGAGGAGGAAAGACAAGTTTCAGTGAGGGCTAACAGGTTAAGTGAACATGAAAAAAAAAAAGAGTGTTGATAATAGATATAAGCTTATTGCATACCAAGCATGCATTCCATAGGGCACAAGAGAATTGGGGTGTACAAACAGAGGTGCAGTTAACAAGGTTTAGAGAGTTACGTGGGCAAGGTGTATGAGGTGTCATTTGGGGTAGTAAATTGAGGAAAGCAGAGGGTGGACCTGGGTTAGGTGAGTAGGGTGACCACGTGTCCTGGATCGCCCGGGACAGCCCCGCATTTTGCAGGTCTGTCCCAGGTCCCGGGCACCTTCATTCCGGGACAATGCAGTGTTCCAGAATGGAAACTGACAGCAGTGACACAGCCGCCACTCTCCACTTTCTGCACTAACTCCACCGGAAGTAAGCAAGCGTTCTAGCCAGCAAAACTGCCTCGCTGGTTCCAGACCTAGAGTGACACCTTAGGCAGCGGCTGAGAATTGGAGCTCTGCAGGAGGCGTGTAGACAGTACCCGTTGTCATGTTTTATATTGTCCCTTAGCGCGTCCACAATCCTGCTTAACAGGTATAAGAGAGGCCACTCATTACTGTCAATGAACTTTGGTTGTCTGTAACAAGCAGATGATAGGTGCTTGCTACCTTATATTTAACATCCTGGCATTGATAGTTATCACCGTGTGTTTTGCATATAATTCACATAGTGACATGTGTTTTGTCTACTGCTCTAGTATAAGAGAAAACATACAAACACAGTTCTTTTATTTGAATTGGTTGTACTTTTCCCTTTTCTTACAGTCTTTCTTTCATTTGGACCATAAAAAAACAACTTATAAACAATTCTGTTTTGGTGCACTGTATTGTAACATCGTAACTTAAATATATATATATATTCATTTAAAATATATAATTTGCTATTGTAAATATTTTAAATATTGTGATTTTTTTTTTTAGGTTAGTAAGTGAGTGGTTACAAGTTATAGTATAAAGCATATGTTTTGTTGATGACAGAATATTTGGGGTTTGCATAGTAAAAAAAATAAAAAATAATATATATTTTTTCCCTTTAAAAAAATTGGCAAAAAAAAAGTAATTTTTTTTGGAAGGGCGGGGGTCCCTGAATTGCAGCTTGGAAATGTGGTCACCCTATAGGTGAGACATCCCCAGCTGCAAGAAGAAGAATTATGGTGAGCAAAAGGAGATGAAAATGTTTCTTATGCGAGTGTTTAATTTTAGAATCAGTGAAGCATGGCTGGATGAGGGATGTGAGATGAGAATAGAGTTCATGTGTGTTGTAGAGGGGGGGAGGTAGAAGAGATGGAGAAATATGAATTGTTTGAGTGCGGTTTGTGAAAGGAAGAGCTGTGACTTTAAGGAGAAGGGAGAAAAAGGTTAATGCAGACATTAGAAAGTGTAGCATGGTTTATTGCAGCGGTACGAGTGGTTGTCTGTTTTTTCAAGGTATTACAAAATTACGTAAATATTGAAGGGACATTAGTTAGACTAAGGGTTGTCTTTATTGATCAGCTGCTCGGGCCACGGAATGCCAGACCCCCTAAGCCTCATCCAATGAATGCGTTTTACTAGCCGTATTAGTATGCTCAGGTGGTACAGGTGTTATGAGCTAATTTCCTGTGTTGGGAGCACGGCTACGCGCCGATTGAAGGTAAGAGCTGCAGTTTGTTACAGCATTGTAACACTTTGTGTCTTTACTAAGTTGTGTCCGTTCATAGCCACGTAGCTATATAGTTGTTAAAACTTAAGTTGTTTATGCAATGCATTTTAGATGGTGTTGTTTGGTGGTTCATTAACACCCGTGTGCAGTTCTGGCTAATGTTTATCGTATTCCCTGCTATCATATAGATGGCGCGGCTCTGTCTCTATTTTGTAATTTGCATAGTGTTGGATATAACTATTTAACATATTGGCGCAGTTGCTGATATTTAGCTCGTACCCATAACTTCATGGGGTCTGGTTTTCTTTATTTCAGAATAGAGTTTGTTTGTTCCACTTGTTCTCCATGGCTATTAAATTCCACCTGGCTCATCATATAAATTGTATTCACGCTTTGTATGTAAGGTTACATATTTGCTGGATATGTTGTTTGTTAGGTTTTTCTGGTATTGCGCCTTGGATAATTACTATGGGTCTGTAGCTAATGGGTTTTCATTTTAACTACGATTGGACGAATGGCTGTAAGAGCTACATGGCTATATTTTGTCTTAATACTTTGTTTTAATACATGAACTGTTCCATTCAAGATCGCTCACATAATAGATCTCACACTTAGCTGTGGTTTTTAATAACATGTTATAGACACTGTGTATCATTGAAATATGGTGTGATCTCGTCTAAAGCGCTGGATGGGCACACTATATCCTATGTATAGCTTGTTATTCTAATAATCTATTGATATATATTTGCCCCATTGGTAGAACATGTATGCTTGTGATCTAGTGTATTGTTTAGTCTTATCTTGGACATAGTATTAAGCTTATTTATGCTGTGTCTTACTATATGGGCTCTTTTTGACCTATGTGTCATGCATCTGGGTGTATTCACCTATATTGTTTCATTGGCTCTATTTAAGGCTTCAATAGTGTTATTGATATCACAGCCACTCTGTTGGCTTTAAGTTAATATTTATCCTCTCATAAAGATTTTAATTTAGGTTAGTTATGGTGTTGGGCGTTTGTTATCACTGTATATTGTATATTTTGTTAGTATATTTTCTTTTTCTTTTTATACATTTTACAGATTCTCTTTGTCTTGAAAAAGGCTCAATGTGAGCCGAAACGTAGACTCTGTTTTTGATGACTCAATAAAACATTTTTTGTTTCTCTAAAAATACCTGAGAGTTCCCTTCACTTCCAAATAATACTATATATACAGTGGATATAAAAAGTCTACACACCCCTGTTAAAATGTCAGGTTTCTGTGATGTAAAAAAATGAGACAAAGATAAATAATTTCAGAACTTTTTCCACCTTTAATGTGACCTATAAACTGTACAACTCAATTGAGAAACAAACTGAAATCTTTTAGGTAAAGGGAAATAAAAATAATAAAAAAAAATAATATGGTTGCATAAGTGTGAACACCCTTAAACTAATACTTTATTGAAGCACCTTTTGATTTTATTACAGCACTCAGTCTTTTTGGGTATGAGTTTTTCAGCATGGCACATCTTGACTTGGCAAGATTTGCCCACTCTTCTTTGCAAAAACACCCTAAATCTGTCAGATTGTGAGGGCATCTCCTGTGCACAGCCCTCTTCAGATCACCCCACAGATTTTGAAATGGATTCAGGTCTGGGCTCTGGCTGGGCCATCCAAAAACTGTAATCTTCTTCTGGTGAAGCCATTCCTTTGTTGATTTGGATGTATGTTTTGGGTCGTTGTCGTGCTGAAAGATGAAGTTCCTCTTCATGTTCAGCTTTCTAGCAGAAGCCTGAAGGTTTTGTGCCAATATTGTATGGTATTTGGAACTGTTCATTATTCCCTCTACCTTGACTAAGGCCCCAGTTCCAGCTGAAGAAAAACAGCCCCCAAGCATGATGCTGACACCACCATGCTTTTTGGTAATATGCAGTGTTGTTTTTGCACCAAACACATCTTTTGGAATTATGGCCCAACATGCTTTTGGGAAACTTCAGATGTGCTTTTGCAAAATTTAGCCGGGCTTGGATGTTTTTTTTTGTAAGAAAAGGCTTCCATTTTGCCACTCTACCCCATAGCCCAGACATATGAAGAATACGGGTGATTGTTGTCACATGTACCACACAGTCAGTACTTGTCAGATATTCCTGCAGCTCCTTTAATGTTGCTGTAGGCCTCTTGGCAGCCTCCCAGACCAGTTTTCTTCTCGTCTTTTCATCAAATTTGGAGGGACATCCAGTTCTTGGTAATGTCACTGTTGCACCATATTTTCTTCACTTGATGATGACTGTCTTCACTGTGTTCCATGGTATATCTAATGCCTTGGAAATTCTTTTGTACCCTTCTCCTGACTGATACCTTTTAACAATGAGATCCCTCTGATGCTTTAGAAGCGCTCTGCGGACCATGGCTTTTGCTGTAGGATGCGACTAACAAAATGTCAGGAAAGACCAACTACAACAGCTGAACTTTATTTGGGGATAATTAGAGGCACTTTAAATGATGACAGGTGTGACTCCTATTTAACATGATTTTGAATGTGATTTCTTAATTCTGAACACAGCTACATCCCCCCAGTTATAAAAGGGTGTTCACACTTATGCAACCATATTATTTTAGTTTTTTATTTTTATTTCCCTTTACCTAAAAGATTTCAGTTTGTTTTTTCAATTGAGTTGTACAGTTTATAGGTCACATTAAAGGTGGAAAAAGTTCTGAAATGATTTATCTTTGTCTCATTTTTTTACATCACAGAAACCTGACATTTTAACAGGGGTGTGTAGACTTTTTATATCCACTGTATGTATATATATATATATATATATATATATATATATATATATATATATATATATATAAATAATAGAACAAGTTCAGGAAAATCATGGGCAGTAATCGTGATGCATCGCAGAATCGAATCGTAGACAGGATAATCGTAATCGAACTGTGAGACCGGTGAAGATGCACACTCCTAGGCGAAAATTGTCGAGAGAGGGCATCAGCTCTAACATTCTTACTACCAGGTAGGTAAGAGACCACATAATTAAACCAAGACAAAAATAGCGCCCATCTGGCCTGTCGGGCGACAAACGTTTTGCTTCAGATAGATAAGTTAAATTCTTGTGGTCAGTAAGAATGAGCACTGGTACGCTAGTACCCTCAAGAAGATGCCTCCATTCCGTGAGTGCCAAAATTATGGCCAGTAATTCCCTGTCGCCAGTTTCATAATTGCACTCCGCTGGAGACAATTTCTTAGAGAAGAAACCGCATGGATGCAAGGGACAGTCAGGCATGGACGTTGAGACAAGAGGGCACCTACTCCAGTCTCAAACGCATCGATTTCAAGAATGAAAGGCAGGACAGGGTTAGGATGTGCCAGAACTAGAGCGGCAGCAAAGGCAGTCTTAAGACTATCAAAGGCCTTAATGGCAGTAGGTGACCAATGGAGTGGGTCATTCTCTTTACGGGACATGTCTGTGATAGGTTTGACCAAGGAAGAAAAGTTTTTAATAAACTTTCTATAGTAATTGGCGAACCCAAAAAACGTTGAATAGACCGAAGACCAACTGGGCGAGGCCACTGCAGACAACTTGTCAGGATCCATGGAGAACCCTGCAACAGAGATAACATAACCTAGGAAGGTTACTTGAGTCTGATGGAACTCACATTTCTCGAGTTTACAAAACAGGCCGTTCTCACGTAGTCTCTGAAGATCCCGTGTAAGATCAGAACGATGAGCCTCAAGTGTGGGTGAGTGTATGAGGATGTTGTCTAAATACACTACAACACACTGTTGCAACATATCTCGTAGGACATCTGTCATGGATACTGGGCTGCAGGGATTGAACCCCTACCTCCTACAACCTCCCTGTTGTTTCTCAGTGGTTTTGGGCTCCTCAGAGCAACCACAATCTCTGGAAGCTTTTTGTTTCCTTTTGTTGGCTTGTTTTTGTTTTAAGAGAAGAGCTGGTCTATGACCAGGAAAACGCTCCTAGGCTGGCCGGGCTCCTGGAACTCCCGGTCGGCCGCCTCACAACGGACACCCGCCTAACCACTTTCAGGCTGGCCGGGCTCCTGGAACTCCCAGTCGGCCACAGGATAGCAGGACACCCGCTAAATTTACCCCTGGTCGCTCCAGCAGCCCTTTGCCCCAGAGCTCCGCTCTTTTGGTGATCGGTAGCCCCTAGGGAGGACAAGAGCTGGGGGAATTATCGGAGGGGAGCTCCTTTGGGAACCGGGGGTTTTGGACACCCCTAACCCCATAACTTCAACGGACTGTAACTCGGGGATCACCCCGAAACTGCCACCCCTGTGTCCTGGGACTGTGGCTGCTATGGAGGTGCCGGTCCATCTGGAGGGGCGGGAATGTTGGGAAAATTGTGGGTTAGCAGCGGTGGGATGCTTCCTCTACCTGGAACGTCCAAACCACCAACTGAAGATCTTGCCGGATGGAGCAGTACCATGGGCTCCGGAAGGAAGAAATGAGAACTTTGCTGCAGGCTAAAGGGAAAGTTGCTGGAAACAAGACAAAGGCAATGCTCATAGCCGAACTGATGGAGGACGATAGGGCTAGCGAGCAGGCTGGTGGGTCGGACAGCGACCAAAGCAGGGGATGGCCCAGTACAGCCTACACTCAAGGAGCTACAATGTCCGACCTTCAGCGGCAGATACAGTGGCAACTGGCTCTCTATGGAACTAACCCCCCAAGGAGATTATTACTCGAATAGTGACTGAAGCCACCAAGGTACATATGTTGGAGCTTCAGAAGTCTATGGGGGGGGGGGGTCAGGCCGGATCCCCTGGACTCCCCTTCCCGGCCCAAGAAACTACCTCACAGGGCTTTCCGAACATTCCAGGATGATCCAGGTGGAGACCATAGCAAATGTGATGCTCCGGATATTCACCAGGGTAGGCTTCCCTCGAGAAGTAGTTTCCGATCAAGGAACACAGTTCACTGCGGAAATCACTCAACAACTCTGGAAGTTGTGTGGGATTAAACCCCTGCACAGCACCCCTTACCATCCCCAGACAAATGGGCTTTGTGAGAGGTTTAACGGGACCCTAAAGCAACTGCTTAAGACGTTCTCTACCACTCACAAGGACTGGGAAAGATTCCTGCCGCACCTCCTCTTTGCATATCGAGAGGTGCCCCAGGAATCCACAGGCTTTTCCCCCTTTGAACTACTGTATGGTTGAAAGGTTAGGGGCCCGCTAGATTTGGTGCAAGCCCACAGGGAGGGAACCACCGGGGAGGAAGAGCACTCTGTCATGGGGTACGTACTCCAGCTCAGAGACCGGCTGAAGGACCTGGCTGCCCATGTGCGCGAGAACCTTCAAGCCTCTCAGCACAAGCAGAAGCGATGGTACGATCGCAATGCCCGTACCCGAACCCTGATAGTGGGACAGAAGGTCCTCGCCCTGAAGCCTGTCAAAACAGATAAGCTACAGGCCTCTTGGAAAGGACCTTTTACCTGGTAGCGAAGTGTTCAGATGAAAGGATCCGTCGGACCTTTCATGTAAACATGTTGAAGGCATACATAGAGAGACCCAGAGATGTGGCTGCTATCTGTGCGCCGGCAGTGGAGGACTCTGAAAGTCTTCCAATGCCGGAGCTTCGCAGACCTACTGACGCCCCCCCCAGGGGGTGGATGACATATCCCTAGATGGTTAGAGCCCGATCAGAAAAAGCAGGTCCGGCAACTCCTGGAATAGAGAAGTGACATGTTCTCTACTGTCCCTGGGTTTACCACCACAGCCATCCACCGGGTGGAGACCCCAGGACAGATTCCCCTGCGACAGGCTACCAACAGGGTTCCAGAGGCCGTCAGGGAAAGTATGCACCGGGAGCTCCGGGGAATGTTGGACCTTGGTGTCATTGAACCGTCCAACAGTCTCTGGGCCTCCCCGGTGGTGTTAGTGCCCAAGAAGGATGGAACTACCCAGTTCTGCATTGACTACCATAGAATCAACGAAAGAACCACCACTGACGCCTATCCCATGCCCCGAGTAGATGACCTGTTAGATCGAATTGCCTGAGGCCACTTCCTGACCACCCTCGACCTATGCAAGGGTTATTGGCAAATCCCCCTCGACCCTGAATCCGTCCCCAAGTCTGCCTTCATCACTCCTTTCGGCTTATACCAGTTTAAGGTCATGCCATTTGGATTGAAGAATGCCCCAGCCACTTTCCAAAGAATGGTAGACCGCATGTTAGATGGCCTCCAGGACTATGCCTGTGCATACCTTGATGACATCGCCATCTATATCGAGACCTGGGAGGACGATCTGGTCCACCTACACGTAGTTTTAGATTGCCTTCAAGCCGCCGGCCAAACCTTGAAACCAGATAAGTGTACCATTAGAGCTCAGAGGTTCAGTACTTGGGCCACCGAGTCCGTTGCGGTAAGCAGCGACCTGAACCATCCAAGGTCAAGGCAGTGGCTAACTGGCCCACCCCAGGACCAAAATCCAAGTCCTTGCCTTCCTGGGTACTGCAGGCTACTACCGGAGGTTTGTCCCCAATTACAGCACCCTTGCCAAACCCCTGACTGACTGATCTGACCCGTAAATGACTTCCCCGACAGGTCCTGTGGTCCCCCGAGTGTGAAAAAGCCTTCCAGAGTCTTAAGTCTGCTTTAATCTCTGCTCCAGTATTGGCCGCTCCTAAACCAGCCAAATGCTTTTCTGTCCACACAGATGCCTCTATGTTCGGGTTGGGGGCCATACTAAGCCAGGCAGACGAGAAAGGACAGGACCACCCCGTTGCCTACATCAGTTGAAAACTGCTACCCCGGGAAATAGGCTATGTGGAGGTTGAGAAAGAGTGTCTGGCGCTGGTATGGGCTTTGAAGAAGTTGCAGCCCTACCTATATGAAAGACCCTTCACTGTCCTCACTGACCATAATCCCCTTGTATGGCTCAAGTGAGTTTCCGGGGACAACGGGAGACTGTTGAGGTGGAGCCTAGCCCTGCAGCCATTTAAACTTTGACATTCAGTACCGACCGGGAAAAAGCAATGGGAATGCTGACGGACTTTCACGGCGGACTGAAGTGGCATAAACTCATCGGACATCCCCAGGCAGACCCGTATGTGGATCTAGCCGGGTCTGCCGAACTGGAAGGCGGGAGTTGTCACGGATACTGGGCTGCAGGGATTGAACCCCTACAACCTCCCTGTTGTTTCTCAGTGGTTTTGGGCTCCTCAGAGCAACCACAATCTCCGGAAGCTTTTTGTTTGCTTTTGTTGGCTTGTTTTTGTTTTAAGAGAAGAGCTGGTCTATGACCAGGAAAACCCTCCTAGGCAGGCCGGGCTCCTGGAACTCCCGGTCGGCCGCCTCACAACGGACACCCGCCTAACCACTCTCAGGACAGCAGGATACCCGCTAAATTTACCCCTGGTCGCTCCAGCAGCCCTTTGCCCCAGAGCTCCGCTCTTTTGGAGATCGGTAGCCCCTAGGGAGGACAAGAACTGGGGGAATTATCGGAGGGGAGCTCCTTTGGGAACCGGGGGTTTTGGACACCCCTAACCCCATAACTTCAACGGACTGTGACATCTGGGGACCGAGAGCTTTAAAATGACACCCTCGAAGTGCCGCCGCTCCACCTGGATCACCCTGAAACCACCATCCCTGTGTCCTGGGACTGTGGCTGCTATGGAGGTGCCGCTCCGTCTGGAGGGGCGGGAATGGTGGGAAAATTGTGGGATTGTCCTTTGTCTTATCAAGATGAAATGTGTGTATAAAAAGAGTGTGTGTTTTCAATAAAATCAGTTCTTATTTCACCTGAATGCTAGTCTGTCTAGTCATTTAGGTGGGCTCCTGCTAGAATCACTTTCTTGGGCTATATAGCAGCTTGTTCCAGGCAGCGGAAGGACCCGTTTGGCAGAACTACCCAGCCGGGGTAGCCGGGGATCCGTCACAACATCATTAATAAATTCCTGGAAAACAGCAGGAGCATTACATAGGCCAAAGGGCATTAAAAGATACTCATAATGCCCGCTCCTGGTGTTAAATGCTCTTTTCCATTCATGGCCCTCCTTGATCCTAACGAGATTGTACGCTCCTGTCAAATCAAGTTTAGAAAAGACCGTAGCTCCCTTGAGGCGGTCAAAGAGTTCCTTAATGAGCGGAATAGGGTAAGAATTCTTAATGGTAAGACGATTAAGACCCCTATAATCGATGCATGGTCTTAACTCGCCACCCTTTTTCTTCACAAAGAACAAGCCAGCCCCAGCAGGAGAGCAGGATTTGCGGATGATCCCCTGCAACAGAGCATCAGCAACATACTCCTCCATAGCACAATTCTCCGCAACAGACAGAGGGAAAACCCGGCCCGAGGAGGAATGGCTCCGGGTTGCAGGTCTATGGCACAATCGTAAGACCAGTGAGGAGGCAACGTACCGGCATGCACCTTGTCAAAAAAATCTAGGAACTCTCTATACTCCTCTGGCAATTGAGATACCGAAGAAGTGCACAAGACTTTAACTAGTTTCCAAAGACAAGTGGAAATACATTGTGGAGACCACAACAAAATTTCGGACCTGCGCCAGTCAAGACTGGGACTGTGCTTTTGGAGCCAGGGATAACCCAGAACAACTGGAAAATGCGAAGAATTTATCACCTGGAACTGGAGGGTTTCAAAATTGAGAGCCCCAACAGCAATGGATAACGGAGCGGTTTCGTGAGTAACGAGTGCGGGCTGAAGGGGCTTGCCATCAATGGCCTCAATAGCAAGCGTAACGGACCGAGGCAAAACAGTAATGGAGTGCTTTGATACAAAAGCACCGTCAATGAAATAGCCCGCAGCACCATAGTCAACAAGAGCCTGGGTGACTATGGAGGAGTCCACCCAAGAAAAAGACAACCGTGACCAAAGGTTTCTCCATTAGCGGTTCCGGGGACGAGGATAAACCACCCAAGGTCTGCCCCCGACAGGACCTTAGGTGTGAGCGTTTCTCTGGCCGTGTAGGACAAGACTTCAAAAGGTGGCCCTGTAACCCACAATAGAGGGAGAGCCCCTCCCTCCTCCTAAAGGCCCTCTCCGCCACGGAGAGACGCGTGAATCCCAACTGCACCGGCTCAGCAGTACCTGGTGACTCAGGACCAGGAGGCATGGGAGGAGAGGGAGGCATGGGTGGGAACAAACATGTAGGAGACATCTGAACAGGAGGCTTCCGCAAGAGCTCCTTGAAAGAGGGCCTCTCTCTGAGTCTGATGTCAATTAGGATAAAAAAAGACACCAATGCGATCCTCTGGTAAATCTCTGGCAGCAACTTCGTCTTTAATCGCATCAGAGAGCCCATAAAAGAAGGCGGCAACAAGGGCTTCATTGTTCCAACCTACCTCTGCGGCAAGCGTACGGAACTCAATAGCATACTGAGCAACAGATCTTGTACCTTGCTGAATGGACATGAGTCATTTAGCAGCAGAGGAGGAGCGAGCCGGAACATCAAATACCCTTCTAAAGGAGGCCACAAATTCAGGATAATTTGAAAACACAGGTTTATTAGGGATTAGCCCAGGCAAGAGCTGTGTCAGAGAGTGACGAGATGAGAAATCCCACCTTAGCTCTGTCAGAGGGAAACGCCTGAGGTAACATCTCAAAGTAAATGCCCACCTGGTTCAAAAACCCTCTGCACTGAATAGGATCACCTCCATATCACTGAGGTAGAGGTGCAGAACCGGACATGCTCCTGGTAGGACTAGGTGCAGCAGCGGAAACAGGAGCAGCCATAACTTGCAGGACACTTTGGTCCAAATGTGCAGTGCAAGTCAGCAGGGTTTGCAGGGCTAGTGCAAATTGATCCAAGTGGTGATCCTGTTCATCCATCCTGGAAATTATGGTAGGTAAAGGTGGATTATTAGCACCATCAGGATTCATGGCCCTTGCGTAATGTCAGGGTGCCAGGTGTCAGACTAAGACGAGAAGTGCAAAAATAATCACACCTTTATTAATAGCAAAAAATAATAAAAAATCCACAAGTCAAATAACAAGCCAGGAGTCAAAACCAGAGCTGGTAGTCAGACCAGCCGAGTCAGGAGCCAAAGTAAATAGTCAGACGAGCCGGAATCAGGAAAAAAGAGAACAGCAGAGTCAGAAACAAGCCAGGGATCAGGAACCAGGAGGGACTTCAGACAGCCAGGTAATACACAGGAACTGGAACTCTCACAAACAGGTCTGAGACCACGCAAGGGCAAAACATACTGAACAGAGGCCCTTTAAATAATAAGTGATGACATCACAATTCTCAGACTGCAACCTGTCTCACATGGATGATGTAAACCAGTCTGGCCATAAAAGGGCATACAGGAAATGAGCAGCATCACACACTATGCACCAGAGTCAGCAAGAGAGGTGAGTAAAATGGCTGCCAGCAGCATATGGCAAACAAAGCAGGGAAAAAACCCTGACAATAGCATATTGTGCCACAGATCTATTGCTCTGGCAGAGATCCAAGAGAGTATTCTGCAGTAGAAGTGCGGCCAGAGGCCCAAATACGGAAGATAATGCAGAAATTGAAGGTATCTGCATCGTTCAGGAGCTGAGCACTCTGTTCCAGAAGGGGAACTTATTTAAATGAGAAGCTAGAAATATAACATTAATTTCCATGTTTCCATACAACAAACAGCATGTAGCTTACCAGCCTATATCTAACATCCACTATTTAAATTAATTTATGCTTCTACAATAAATGAAGAGATAATTCAAATTAGTGGCCATATAGAACTTATGGTGATAAAACAGCTATCAAATCTTACCAGAAGCATTGCATTGTTTAATACAATATATGATGTAAAATCCTTGGGGGTTTTTTCAAAACAAAAACAAAAACTATTTAAGAAAAGTAGGGACCCTAGTAAATAACCTAAAGTTTGGAAAAATAATAAGCTTCCAATGTATTGTTTTAGCTATCCAATAAATTATCATTTTGCGTCAAATAATAAGAATTTCTTTAGGAAAATATCTAAAGCTTCTTTTGTGTTGAAATTATAGTGGATAAATTATAATGAATTCACTAACTGCTGCTATTTCTTAATAAAAAAAAAAGAGAGGACTAAAATGTGAGGACGACGATTCAAATGACATAGAAAGGATAAACAAAATTAACCAGACTTTAGCTATGTGTTTAATCTATTTGACAGGCTTATGAAACCCACATTATTTATTTCATTATTAAGACAGAGCATGAAATTTTTAGCAATTTTCTAATTTACTCCTATTACCCCTAAATGTAGCCACCAATCAGGAAGCGCTACCCAGCACTGCTCCACATCAGGCTGTTCTCTTTAAACAGTGCTGTGTTTGACCTGCAGAAACATTTTCACTAAAAACAAAACATTGCAGAAAGTGAAAAAAAAAAATCTGCCTCTGGGCATCTTTACTTTATTTTCAAATGAGCTTTGTTCTCTTGCAGCAATGCTCTACTGGTGTGAGCCAAAGACAAGAAACATATGTAGGCAGTCCCTAATCAGCAGCTATCTCCCAGCAATGTATTACTGTTCCTGAGCATACCTAGGTATTCTTTTTAACAAAGGATACTAAGATAATGAAGCATATTAGATAATAGAGGTAAACTGGAAACTTGCGCCATCGGAATCATGAAACAAAAACATTGTGTCCCTTTATGTTCCTTACCCTTTAATTTAATGTTTATCAAGTTGGTAACCCGATGATGTAAAATAATTGCCTTGCTTGCACCACCCTCAGCTGTGATAAATTCAGTCACAATAGACACTCAAATATATTTTAAATTAAATGTAACAAATTTAATTTACATCTAAGCCTGGTTACTATATTTAGTTAATATATTTTTTCTTTATGGTGCTAATATTTTTTTATATAAATTAGAATTGTTTATAATAATTTTATATTTATATACATTTTTAATACATATTTCAGGATATAATATATTTTATATTAAAGGGACATTCTAGTCAAAACTAAAATGCACAGATGAGTTACATCTTTGGATAGAGACATATTTATAATACACATATATTGCCAAAAATGCTTTTTATAAGTCAGCACTGTTTTAGTGTAAAGCATTTTTCTCTGCACATACATGTGAGGCATAACTAGATATTCTCAGTGCACCAGCATTTTTAACCCCTTAAAGACCAGCGACGCACCCTGTACATTGCTGGATATTTAAAGGGCTTGTGTTTTGGATAGCACGGCAAGACCGTGTTATAACAGGAAGCCTGCAGGAGGGAGGTTATAATAGAGCAGTCTTCCCGCTGACGGTGAGACTTGTGCATTACGGGCCGAAAAACCATTAAAGGGACAGTAAACCTTAAAAATAATGTTATATAATTCTGCACATAGTGCAGAATTATATAACATTATTTAGGTGAAATAGCTATAAATGCGTTTTTTACCTTTTAATTTGTTAAAAATATGGTGCTTTTACAGACCCGCTCTCTGCTCTCTGCTGAGCGGGTCTGTTATATTTAGTCGGCGCATCGGGCCAGCTGTATAGTCACAGCCGGCCCGACCGCGCCATAAGACTGTGACAGGAGCAAGCTGCACTTAGTGCTATGGCGCGGTCGGGCCGGCTGTGACTATACAGCTGGCCTGATGCGCTGACTAAATATAACAGACCCGCTCAGCAGAGAGCAGAGAGCGGGTCTGTAAAAGCGCCATATTTTTAACAAATTAAAAGGTAAAAAACGCATTTATAGCTATAGCACCTAAATAATGTTATATAATTCTGCACTATGTGCAGAATTATATAACATTATTTTTAAGGTTTACTGTCCCTTTAAGGACCAGTGGCGTACATGGTGCGTTGTGTTTGTTAAGGGGCTAAATATTCAGCTGCTCAGAGAGACAGTGGGGCTTGTATCATGACAGAAAATTAAGTAATTGAAAAAAATTGTGATGACTTTTTTAAGGGAGTCAAGACAAAATTAAACTTTCATGATTCAGATAAGGCGTTCAATTTTGAACAACTTTCCAATTTACTTTTATCATCAAATTTGCTTTGCTCTCTTGGTATTCTTTGTTGAAAGCTAAACCTAGGTAGGCTCATATTCTAATTTTTTTTTACAAATTTCCATTTTAGAGGACTGAAAAAATAATGATACTGTTTAAAGGGATAGGAAAGTCAAAATTAAACTTGCATGGTTCAGATAGAGCCTGTCATTTTAAGACACTTTTAAATTCACTTCTATTTTCAAATGTGCTTCGTTCTCTTAATATTCCTTGTTAAAAAATGAATACGCACATATCGTACACTAGTGGGAGCTGCTGCTAATTGGTGCCTACACACATTTATCTCTTGTGATTGGCTAAATAGATATTTTCAGCTTCCTGTCAGTGGTGCAATGCTGTCCCTTCAGCAATGGATAACAAGAGAATGAAGAAAATTTGATAATAGAATTAAATTGGAAAGTTGTTTAAAATTGTATGTTCTATCTGAATCATAAAAGAAAAATTTGGGGTCTACTATCCCTTTAAGCACACTATTACTCCCCTTGATTAACCCTATACAGCGTGGATGTGTATTAAAACATAAAACGTTATTGATTATTTATTAAAATTGGGTATAGGGTTAATTAAGGGGAATAATAATGTGCTTAAACAGTATCCCTTTTTCAGTCCTCTAAAACTGAAATTTGTAAATAATGTTCATTGATACATAGCACCTACATACCACGGAACCAAAAAGTAAAGGCATAAAATATTTAAAGTGGTAATATCCCCCTTATAACACAATAGTAAAAGGAGTGCCATCGGTTTTGAACTACTCATATGCTAATTTCTAAGCCCTTGAAGGCAGCCTCTTATCTCAGTGCATTTTGACAGTTTTTCACAGCTAGACAGCGCTAGTTCATGTGTGTCATATAGGTAACAA
This sequence comes from Bombina bombina, assembly GCF_027579735.1. NCBI lineage: Eukaryota > Metazoa > Chordata > Amphibia > Anura > Bombinatoridae > Bombina > Bombina bombina. The sequence goes on along the minus strand of NC_069502.1, from coordinate 1,112,592,708 downwards.
TGTGCTCACTTGTGTGGAGTTATCAGTCAGCACTGGCTAAAATGCAAGTCTGTAAAAAAAAACTGAGATAAGGGGCAGTCTGCAGAGGCTTAGATATAAAAGTAATCAGAGGTAAAAAGTGTATTAATATAACAGTGTTGGTTGTGCAAAACTGGGGAATTGGTAATAAAGATTATCTATCTTTTTAAACAATAAAATGTTTCAAGTAGACTGTCCCTTTAAGGCAGAAAGGAGGGGAAAT